>NC_082401.1:8784625-8812838 GCF_031168955.1 Gadus macrocephalus
TTTTTAAAGAGGCCACGTAAGCCATGCTCTCTGATTGGTGGTTCAGTGTTCAGAACAACTCTTAAGCTAATGGTTACCTTGACAACAGATGTCCCAGATATACGTTTGAATAACTAGCATGTTACCTATGGGAAGGCCTTGTCTGTCTGTTTTTCTCAGTCGCTTTGGTACATTCCTCAGATCAGAATTGAAATTCTCAAAATTACCTGTTCAATCTTCACATCATTGTGTCACTTGCGCACATCAAAAAAGCAGTTTCTAATTTCTGTGAACAAGTTGCAAATGCTTTGGTACATTCATGCAAATGACTATGTACAATTATTTGCTCCTTCAAACATTATCAATTGCTTATGTCATGTTGATCAAAATGTATTGTAATGGGTCTCTATTGAATAGTCCCAATAGCCCCAAAAACATTTTAGGCATTAGTTCATTGCATAAGTCTTTAAATGCAAAATGGTTGAACAAGTTGTCATAATATGTCCAGCATATTTCTATACATTTCCATTAGACATTTTTTCTAAATCTGTCCTGAATTGGTCCACTGCTACCCGGTGATCCTGACTTTCTCTAAAGAAGGGAAATGTGTGAAGTGTGACGAACGATCCACCAGTTTACTGAAATAGCTCAAAGGTGCATCTCATGAACCATGAACTGGCAAGTATATATATAGCTGGGACACACAATACAATGTTACATTGTCTGACAATGGAAGGACTTGGACGGGGTCAACAGCCAGAGAGAAGAGAAAGAGGAGTGCGGCTGCGTGAATATGAGAATTTGTGGCCCAACAGACAGGAACGTCAGGAGGTGTAGGAAGACTGCCCTGTAATTCCTACAGAAATGCATGTACAGTTCACGCTAAGGGAGATTGTCCTATGTTCACCTTTCTAGCAATGACATGGTCTGTCAACAAATTACAGTACAAACAATCAAAGTGTAAATGTGAATCTTGTGTGAAAATTGTCTTCAAAACTTTAGCCTTAGTTGACATTAGAATATCCCTCCAAAGTACATTGTTATATTGACAACATGACTAAGCAATTTGACAGTCTTATCCGTACACAATGACACAAGGACTTGTCATTCTGATGGCACTGACATGTTCATTGACACAGATATTTAATTTGAGAGATTAACTAAGGATTTTGAGCAAGAGACTGGCTTTTGCACGTAATCCATGGTGTTTGGCTATTTGTACGAATTGTTTTGAGAAATGCATTTACTGTTTAGCAAATGTTGAGGATGATTCGAGAAATGTACAAAAGCGACTGAGAAAACTGTAAATCTCTCTGGCCCCCGCCCACTCTTTTGGATGGATGAGCTGTGGGGTGCACGAGGATTGTATGTGCACACACCACCGTGCACGGCTGTCTGTGTTTTGTTTAGGTCTGGAATAGTGTGTGTCTGTGTGCGTGTGTGGAGGCTGTGTGTGTGTATACGTGGAGGCTTCATTACCTGTAATAATATCCAAAATTAAGTGTTACTTTTCATTTGTTTTCAAACCTTTCAAAATTTTTCACTGCCAGCTGTAATGCACGTCACCACAGGTGTGTGTGTGTGAGTGTGTATGTTGGCGTACATGTGTGAAACCTTGTCAAACCCCAATGACGTTAATAATGATAACTTAATGTTTTCTATGCGCCTTTCAATACGCATAGAAAAAGTAACGTGTCCTTTAAACCAAAACTCTTTGTCTCTCTCTCACTCTCGCGCTCCCCTCCTCTCTGCCTGCTTCGCATGCCCGTGGTCTTCTTAATGGCTGATATCAGTCATCTCAGCCCTGCAATCCAGGATACAGGAAGTGGTGGCTAATTTTCCTCTGTGTTCTCCCCGGCCTTGTGTCGGATGTCAGTTAAAACCATTACATCTTTCTCTTTTGGGAGTGAGCTGGAAGTGTGCGTGTGCGTGTGCGTGCGTGTGCGTGCGTGTGCGTGCGTGTGCGCGTGTGTGTGTGTGTGTGTGTGTGACTGTGTGACTGTGTTTGTGTGTGTCGTCCACAAATTCTCTCCAGCTCCTTCTGGGCAGTGGTTGGCACAGCAGTCCTCACCCCTTGTTGCTTCCATGCCTCACTTTGACGCCTAACCTGCTGTCAGACATGTTCTGATCCCTTATATAATGTGTTTGTTTGCCTTAAGCTAATTAACATGGTTACGGGGGACGTGTGCAACGTCCTCCAACTCGCGTCTGGGAACTCCAGTGCAGTGTGGAGATTCATATTCAATTGGAAGCTAACTGACATTGTAAAGTACCAGATACATTATATTACTTTGGGTTTAAAGAAACTTGGTAGTATACATAGTATCACTGCATTACTTTTACCAAAACAAAGGAATTGACCATCAAACTACAACAGACCATCAAACTACAACAATTATCAAAATTGAATTAGTAAAGCCTTATCTATTAATTCATAACAGCTAAAAGCTGTATATTACTGTAACGCGTCCCCCTCAACACTGTGTAACTACAACACAGCTCACCTCCAAGTACCTTCACAGCGGTTTCAAGGATTTTAATTAAAGCGAGCCGCTGGTTGGCGTTGATCTGGTGGTCGGCAGGAGCTGAGGAAATGATCTCCTTCTTCGGGGAGAGTGTTTCTCGTAGTTACGGTAATTACAGATTGATACATTTATGAAGTGTGAGCTGGTTATTTCTGCTGTGAGGGGACTTTAATGTGTTTTTTTCAGGGGCGTATTGCTTTAACCATTCATATGTTATATTCATGCGTTTCCCGTCTGTGAGGTGGGGAGAAAAACATCAACTCAACACAGAATAAGAGCAGCGGCTGTGACTTCATATAAATATATGAATGTATGTATTGTATATTATACGTACTGCGGACGTTGAGGGATGAGGAGGAATCGGTTTTGGCGTGAATGTGTTTACACTGTAGTCACATTAATATTAGGCTACATGGAGGTATTCTTCTTCACCTCTCCACGTGCACGGGGTCTGGCGTGCACATAGGGTCATGGGGAACCAATCACGACGGCCCGGTTCTCTGCAGAACAGTGTGATGTCTGCTGTACCAACGTTTATGTATTTTTAAAACACCACTTGTGTAAATTGAAAGTTTTCCCATCTGGGGGAACCTGTCAAGTCGACTGTCGAGGATTTAATTTTCCTTTTTTTCTTTTTCCCCCTCCCAAAGATGCATGACCAGCAGGGCATGTTTGTAGAAAGTGTGATCCATACATTCTCCATGTTTTCTGTGTGTGTAAACGCAGCCCTGGTCACGGTAAAGACTTGCGTTGGCATTATGTGTTGACTTTCCACCGAGGGCCCAGCACGCGCTGCTCTGAGCCGGGGGGGGGGGGGGGACCCCACTGCCGTCAGGCCCCGGGGCCCAGCCTCCGCACCCGGTTATTTTTGGAGGGCCGTCGGGCTGGGCCCTGCACTGGGGGGGGGGGGGGGGGGCAGGCACTGGTTCTGAAGGGCCTCTAGTGCCATTAATCAGCTGTGGGCCCCCGTGGCGCACGCCGGGCCCTGGGCCCCTGCTCTGCCACACTGCAGCGCTCTGTTCCGCTCTCTCTCCTCGCGACGCACCACGGGGCGCTCGGAGGAACCTCATCAATCTCACCTGTCCAACACGTCAGCCACAGATTTAATCAAACGCTCCCCCGACCCCTGCACCCCCCACCCCGACACACCGCTCTGGGAGAAGAAAATAAATGAAGAAGAAGAAGAATAAGAGAAAGTCTTGCCCAACGCTTCTGGGCTCCATCCTCTCTACCGTACCCCACATCCCTCCATATTTCTTTTCTCTTTGCTTTTCTTTTCTCCCTCTTCTAACATCCATCACTCCTGCTCATGTGTGTGATTGCACGTGTGTGTGATTTGTGTGTGTGTGTGTGTGTGTGCTTTCTTTTCGGCAGTCATTCACACTTTGTCTCAAGCTGTGTGTATTCTGATAGGGCCTAGACAAACACACGCACACGGCGCTCTCTGGTTCTTTGTGGAGCCTGGATGCTGTTGAACCTGTTAGCTCCGTAAGCCCCGTAAGCTCTGTTAGCCCTTAAAGCCATGTTTGCCCTGATCAGTGAAAGGAGCTCTGTCGCTGGGACCACTAACTGGTCCCAGGTCGGGGGAGGAGGAGGAGGAGGAGGAGGAGGAGGAGGAGGTGGGCTATGTTCTGAGGAGAGTCTCCGCGTTCTGGTTCTGATGATGGCGGAGCTCACTGGGGAGACCTAGTCAGGAGCCAGACACTGAGCCCAGTGTGTAGAGCCTGGCGGGGGGTTAAGAGAGGATGGAGAGAACCCCCTGGGCCGGGCGGACGGAACCAGGGTTACAGGGACCGTCCTTAATCCCGAGGCCCACCGCTGGGCTTCCAAGGACGGGCTCAACCCCGACCAGCGGCACCCCTTCCTCCCCGACGACCCTTGACCCTCTGCGACAGGGGCTAATGAGCCGAGCGGCCGGCGGCCCCTGAATGGGTGAGGAGTAGTGTTGAGATGGACCCAGCGAGGAGCCCCGGCGGTACTCCGGGCCCCTCGTGGTCCCTACCAGCCCCTCCTCGGTGAGAGGGATGTCAGTGGGCCGCTCTGGGCCCCCCCCCCCCCCCCCCCCCCCCCGGGGTCAGATATGATCTATGAGGCCGGGGAAGCGGTCCAGAAACCGCCTGGAGAAGAGAAATGTGCTGTTTCACAAGTCGTAGCCCAACCAAAACCATGAGGACGATGATTAATGAGGCCGAGGCTGGCGGGAGGACGGACACCCAGACGCACCGGGAGAGAAGACCGGGACCCCCGTGTCTCCGCTCTTTACCCACGATGCTTAGAGCCGCGTTACGATGTGGACGTTCCCTCGAGTGACAGCTCGTGATGACGAGAGAAATATGGATCCTGGATTTTGATTGACCTGTCCTCAGGATGGAGGGACGGGCAGGAAGTCTAGTCAGGGTGGAAAGGGGAGGGGGAACAAGTTGTAGTTTGGATCTTGGCTGGGATTTTGGGGTTTTAGTGGAAACTTGCCTTTGAGTCCAAGAGAAGAACGTTTAGCGTGACTTGTTTCCCTGGCGACCATTGTTTTCCCTTCGGAGACCAGACCGCTGCAATGTGAGGCTGTTGGATTCAGCGCGGTGGCTTAATGTAGGAAAATGTCTGGTGGATGTAAACCTCATTATTACAGTTGTGTTTTTTTTTTTATGGCCAGTTGGCTGGAATAACGGATAATGTGTTCAGACAAATAAAATATCCACTCAAAAGAAGATTTTAAATGAGAATTGATGACCTATCCCAGGGAAGGTAATTCACTGAGCAGTCTATTGTGCGCTTTCACTTCATAATGTACTTGATGATAGTAACATGGGTTGTAGTGAGAGAGTTATAGAGCAGTCAAACTGCAGCACTGGGTTGGATGTGGTGTCGTTGAATTGCTGTGCCAATCTCTCCCATCCACTAATACGAGCTGTCACGACACGCACACACAAGCACAAAAACGTACACGTGCAGACACAGGAACACACATTCCCGGAAAGGGTCGACTGGTATGAAAAAAACACGGCCTCTGAGTGTGTGTAACCTTGTAGCGCTGGGTGTTAATGTCACACACACATGGGGCGTAATGCGTCCGCCATGTGGCCAGACGTGGATGCAGACGGCTTTCTGCACCTCGCTGGGCTACGGCGGCGTTGCAACTGTCGAGAGTAAAACACAAGCGAGAACACCCAGCGTTCCCGCCTCGCTGCCCCGGTGCATGTCATCAGCCAGCGTCCGGGTGCGGGACGAGGGAAGGTAGGGGAGGGATGGTGATGGAGAGATGACACGAGGTGTATGCGTGGTGCACCCGGAGCAGTGAGCCGTCACTGGTTAACGACTCGATCTATCGTAGCCAGGAAAGGCCAACAGTTAGGGTGTTTGACTCCCAGCTGAAAGGTTCTGGGTTCGACGGGCCTACCTGTAGGCATCCTTGAGGGAGATGCCCCCCCCAAACCCTACTTGCTCCTTAATGACATGTATTGAAATACAATCGCTTACCCAATGCTCGTCCTACCTACAAAAGAAAATATGCATCGTCCAGCGGCCTGTCACTTCAATGGTGCCTGTAAGACCCTTAAAATATCTAGACAATGCTCTAAAGGGGAAATTTGAAGACGTCGTCAAAGTCAAATGTATTTATCCCACCAGGGGGGATTAGGATGCAGCCAGGTATTAACAAACACACCATCAACAGGACACAGACTAAGATATCAGTTAGTGATGGAAACACCAGTACATAAAAAATACATAAGATACAGTGCAAATCGCTACATAGGGAGGCGAAGATAAGCAGTCGTGATGCACTGTTCGTGAACTGCAGTCCACCCATGGCCATGGGATTGGAAATCGTTTTGCCCTTAAGATGCTTTAGCTCTCTGAGCTTTTTAATTTAAACATATGGAGGTATTAGCCAAATTAGCACAAGTAGCTTTACGAATGCCGACTATTAATTTGTGTCTCAAATTGTGACCTATCTTCTGAAACATAAATGCCTCATTCAGCATTTCCCCGGTCAGAAGCAGAACATAGACCACTGCCACAGCCATACCCTGTTGTTCCGGCAGCTAGTTAGCCCAGCGGCTAGTTAACGTCGGCGCTGACTCTTTCTTTGAAGGCCGATTGGTTCAAATGACACCATTAGCATGTCTGCGTGGTAATGACCTGTCCCTTGAGTGGGGGCCGGGTGGGGGGGGGTTGGGGTCAGGGGGCGCTGGGGGGGGAACATGAGTTTGTGGTGTCAGCTCTGGGTGAGAACACACATTATCCAGAGCCCAAATGAGTCCTGACACCTCTTTAGAGGCCCTCGGCAGCAACGACTCCCTCCACTGCAATTACCCCCTTAGTAACGACACCATACCGGCTTCCTGTCTGTCCGCTCTCTCTACTTCTCTACCTCTCTCCCTTTACCCCGCTCTACATGTTTATCTCTCTCTCTTAACCTCGGCTCTAGGTCTGCCTAATTATCTCTCTTAATCTCTGGTTTACTTATTTCTTTGTCGCTCTTTCCCTCTCTGCTCTACCTCTACATATTTCTTTCTGTTTGTCTCTGTTTTGTTAGCCCATTCGCTCTCTTCGCCCTTCTTCATATCTCTCTTTTGCCCCTCTCTAACTCTGGCGCTCCCAGAATGCTGTGCGGTGCCGGGCCTCATGTCCAATCAAACGTGAAGCTGGGTGGGTGTGCTGTCAGGCCCTCTCTCAGCGGTACACGGACCACTATATCCTCAGGAAGTCTCGGTCTGGTCTCATCGGTTGTGAAGGCTTTTCCGTGTGGACTAGGGAACACAAATCCCCCCCCCCCCCCCCCCCCAGGCAGTGGTAGGGGGGTTTATTAGAAAATATTTGCAATTGAAATCTCCCCAGCGTGTTGTGTTAGAGTCTTGACCTGGTTTTAAAGGTTTTTGTATCAGGAAACCGACAAGGAGAACCATGCCGGCTTTCACTCCATGTTACACGCCGTTGTCTAATGTTTCCCAACGCGTTGCCATGTCAATACCGTTTTTCCACTAGCGATGCTATGCTACGATACACGATGTTCCACGCTAGAGTTCCATTACAAGGTACTGCATTTGATCCCCAGCATCCCCAGCATCCCCAGCCTACCTAGGGGGCCTGCCTTGACATCCCCTTTCTGCTTCCTCTTTACCAGCACTCCTTCGCGGGGTCCTGTGGGCAGTCCACAGGACGACCGGTCAGACCCGAGCAGAACCCAGTGTTGTGGTCTGATCCAGTTCACATCTAGTCTGATCCAGTTCTCTCCCTGCGTGCCTGGGGAAACCGGATCACCGTGGCCTGACCCAGCGCACAAGAGAGAACCACAATATTGACCCAGGCACTCAGATGTGAGCAGGGTGGAGTCCTGCCTACAGCTGTGGGAGTTCTGACCCAGTCAAATATCACAAGTGCTGAGCCAGTAAAACACAGATCTTGTTAGTGCTGTTGCTGATATGGCAGGTATCCTGGAGTCCAGACCCCCCCCTCGCTCTCTCTCTCTTTGCCTGCCACTTCCTCGTGTTCCTGGTTTCTCTGGCCCAGACACAGGCCTTGTGTTCAGGCTGATTGTTTAAGTGGTTCCTGGGGGGATCTAGCTGTGTTGTGGAAGGGTACAATAACAGCTCGCTCTCGCTCTGTCTCTGTCCCTCTCTATGTCTCTGTGTCTCTGTCTCTGTCTCCCTGTCTCTCCCTGCAGGTGGATCCTCCAGCAGGGGGCCGGGTGTTCTCTGGGATCCAGCCCACCGGCGTGCCCCACCTGGGGAACTACCTGGGGGCCCTTGAGACCTGGGTGTCCCTGCAGGACCGCTACCCCTCAGTGCTGTACAGCATCGTGGACCTGCACTCCATCACCCAGCCCCAGGACCCGGCCCAGCTCCGCCTCAACATCCTGGACATGGCCGCCTGCCTGCTGGCCTGTGGCATCGACCCCCAGAGATCCATCCTGTTCCAGCAGTCCCAGGTGGGCAGAGGAGGGGAGGAGGGGAATGGAGGGATTGAGGGGTGGTGGAGGGATGGACAGAAGAGGGAGGCATGGAGGGAGGCAGGGAGGGAGGGAGGGATGGGTGCATGGATGTGTTGGATCTGAGGTATGGATGTAAGCTGAGGTATTGGTCACACAGACACATAGACAGACACACAGACCAACACAACTGAGACTCACCTATAGTTTACATGTAGAAGACCGACAGGACTGCACCAGTGAGGGGGGGTGGGTTTAACCTGAAGCTGCATTATTAGGTAAAATGTACTGCTAAAAAATCAGTAATCAACATGATCGCTACTAATCCATGGACTACCTTGGATGGATGTTTCTATTAAACCTTGTGGTGTGTGCGCGTGTTCGTCTCTCTGCACGTTTGGATGTGTAGTTATGAAAACACCTTTTGGTTTGTCTCCAAGCATGTCATCAGGACAGTCGCCGCCTTCAGCGGTCTTCTCGGGTGTTTGTTTTCTCGCCAGCGGCTCCGCGGTGTTGACCAGACCCCCGCGCTGAGTCACAACTATCCGCGCTTTTTTTCCCCTAAGTTTTCTGGCACTCCGTCGACACTAATCCCACTTTTTCCACCCCTGACCGCGGATTGATTTGAGAACCCTCTCCAAAGTGGATGAATATAAAAAAACACCAGCATTGCGTTGCCGTTCGGAAGAACAAAGCTTAGGTTTCTTCAAATGATGACGTAAAATGGGGAAGGCGTGAATTACAATTATGTTTTCACTGTTCCAGAATGGATGGACAGCACATGTGTGTTTTAGTGCGGACTGAAAACACACACGCACGCACACAAGCACTCTCACACACATATAGGCGCACACGCACACACAAAGACACACACAGGCACACACACACACACACACACATTTACATACATAGGCATACGCCTATGCACACATACCTTTATAAAGGTAGGCACACACGCGCACACACACATGTATGTTTCAGTGGTTTGCGTTGGCAGTGTGAGGACCTCCTAGCGTCCCGCACCAGGTAAGGATAAATATGTCAGCGGACCAAAGAAAACAGCCTGCAGTTGACGCAGAGCTTTGAACGTGAAGCGCTGGTCTGTGCTCGTCAGTCTGCGTGTGTCCCATCAACAGTACACGCACATGCATGCCTATGGAAATGTGGGTTTGTGAAGGTGTGTGTCTTCAATCTATGGTTGCGTGTGCGCGCACATAAGGTAAGTAGATGAACTGCTAACAAGCACACACTGTCTGTGTGTGTGTGTGTGTGTGTGTTTGTGTGTGTGTACGTTTTTATCCGCGCACATCTTGACATCTCTCAGTGTTGGAGATGTGAAGGTTCTGGACGTGCAGAACCAGATGTTCTGCAGCGGTTTTATAGGGACTACTTGGCTCAATACTCACAAGCCTGAGAGAATCCAAACGACGCTAAACACACCCAACAGGACCGGCCTTTGCACGGCTTTCTGACTTTAATGTGACAGAATGTAACAGATTGTGAGCCACAAGAGTATATCAGCTTGATCCATATTCTGCTCTGCAGCGTCGGTGTGAGGCTCTCTGCTCACCTATAACAAAATTTGTTGATTTGTTTCGGCTAGCATTGGCAATAGCCCTCTCTACTAAACCTAACAGTAAATTCAATGTATTCACGTGAGCATTGGTGTCTGCATTATAAGTGAGTTAAACTACAGCATCCTCCTGGCCTAGTGTCTGCTCAACAAATCTCTCTCTCACATCTGCCCATCCTCTCTCTTCGTTTCTCTCGCAGCCTGCTTTCATGTCTGCTTTAGCTGATGGTTACATCATCCTCTTCCCAGAATGCTTTCAAAGTGGCGAGAGCGTTGTATCGCCAGCACTCATAAACGTCTGAAGATTTTTAATGGTAGAGACGTTTTTTTAGGGGGGAATGGAATTTGAATAGTCCACTGGCGTCTCTCACTGACAGTCTCTTTTACACACACACACACACACACACACACACACACACACACACACACACACACACACACACACACACACACACACACACACACACACACACACACACACACACACACACACACACAGCTGCTCGTAGGAGACTCACTATAGGTTTACCTGTAGCAGACTGCCCTTCAGCTGCGTGTTAGAGCAGCAGTACCCACCACTGCCACTGTGGGGCGCTGGGAAGTCATTTCTACTCAAGAAGGAGAGGAAATATCTGCCCTCCAGGCTTGTTATTTGAAACCCTGATAAACTGGTTCTTTCAGTGTTCATTTTATGTTTTTGATTTAAGGTGTTATTACTGGTTTGAAGACCCCAATGTAGTCCATCATGTGTGTGGGTGTGCTTGTGTTAGGTATCGGAGCATGCTGAGCTGTCCTGGATCCTCTCCTGCCTCACCACTATGCCCCGCCTGAGACACCTCCCCCAGTGGAAGGTAAAGAAGAACTCCTCTTATCTCCTTCTCCTTCTCTCCCTTATTCCCCTCCCTCTTGCTCCTCAGCCCCTTCTTACTCCATCTCCCTCTATCACTTCCTCCTCCTCCTCCCCTACCACTTTCAGTCAGTAGTGTTATTATTCTGCTATATGCTTGATCAGTCAGATCCGCCTTGAGCCACTTGGAGGTGTTCGATCCAGTAGACCAGCTGCTCTGGATAATGACATGTTGTTTTAACACAGGCAGCGCCCTCATTATATTTATTCAACCGAAAGACTGGGAGACAATCCATGTCCGGTTAGGACATGGATTGTGTATAAACAACATATAAACAACAAAATGATTGTTGTTTATATGTTCATTTGTTTGTTTCTTCCAAAAAATATTAAAGCTCTATAAACACTATTTATCACATCATTAAACATTTGAAACCAAAATAACCTTAATAAACAAAATCAACAAAGGCGTGTTACATACTGCTGTCCCATATTCAGAAATGCATATCACTACATAACTATACATATATTGTAATACAACATTGATCTTGCTCCCTAATTTCTATTCAAAGGTAATGTATTACCATGGGCAATGTACATTCATTACTAAATCATGTGAAAAGTAAAGATGGAAAATTAATACAATAATATGAAATAAATAAAATAGTCAAAAATACTATACAATCTTAACTCTGTCTGTCTGTCTGTCTGCCTCTCTCTCTGCCTCTCTCTTTGTCTCTGCCTCTCTCTCTGTCTCTGCCTTTCTCTCTGTCTCTTCCTCTCTCTCTCTTTCTGTTTCTGCCTCTCTCTCTGCCTCTCTCTCTCTCTCTGCCTCACTCTCTCTCTCGCTGTTGATCTCGTGGTCGTCCTACCGCCCTCCCTCCTCTTCCTCAGATGAAGAGTAAACAGAAGGGGGAGGGCAGTGTGGGTCTGTTCACCTACCCTGTGCTGCAGGCTGCTGATATCCTGCTCTACAGGTGAGTTCTGCGTGTGTACATGTAGCTCTGTCCTACTCATTGTTGTAACCCATCCACCATCTGCGTGTGATGGCAGTGTATGGATGTGACCTCATGCACACGACTCATGAGGCATTGTATAATCAGATGATTATCAGATAAATAAAGCATTTTTGTCCGTGAGTATCTTGTTTGTCATAATTGTATTGAAACAAAAAATGTGTTTGTGTGTGTGTTTGTGCATGTGTTCATATACAGGTCCACCCACGTCCCGGTGGGAGAGGACCAGGTTCAGCATCTGGAGCTGGCTCAAGACGTGGCCCGCATCTTCAACAACCGCTACGGGGACCTGTTCCCCGAGCCACGCCCCCTACTCAGTAATATATACACACCTGTTCCCTGAGCCCCGCCCCCCTACTCAGTAATATAGACACACCTGTTCCCTGAGCCCCGCCCCCCTACTCAGTAATATATACACACCTGTTCCCCAAGCCAAGCCCCCTACTGAGTAACATAGAGCCCATGGGACCTATGAGATCGAAAAAATATGAATGGGTTTCTGTATTTATTTATTTTTTTAAGGTTTTATCCTTTTTATTGTAGAGTAAGATAGACAGGAAGGTATAGAAGAGAGAGGGAAAGAAATACAGCAAAGGACCACGTCAGGAATCGAACCCAGGTCACTGCGGTAAGGACTAAGCCTTTAATGGTCACGCTTTACCCGCTGAGCCACCGGGGCGCCCCATGAAGGGGTTTCAATGGAGAGAAAGTAATTATTTTTCGGTCCCAGTCTTTATATGCCCTGGATTACACATATGTTGCTTGTGGATTTAAATGATAATTTTTGATGCAAAGAAAACTAAACATTTTCGTGAAGAAGTTTGATAATGTTAGGTTTTTTCCAAGGGGAGGATAAAAGCATCAAAAGAGGTCCACAATAAATGGTCACATGTGTAATCCGGGGCATATAAAGACTGGGACCAGAAGATAATTACTTTCTCTCCATTGATACCCATTCATATTTTTCGATCTCATAGGTCCCATGGGCTCTACCGGAAGGGGCTTGACTTCGGCACTCTATAATCACACCTGTTTCCTGAGCCACTCCCCTACTGAGTAATATATACACACCTGTTCCCCCGAGCCACTCCCCTACTGAGCAATATAAACAAATATATTAAATATATAAAAAAACAAAACATGTAAGTACGGAACAGATTTTACAATTCAAAAATATTATTTGAAAGTTAATAAATATTTGATCAATATATATTCTTTATGCTGCAGCATCTCAAACCTTTCTTGGAATCTCCTGAATGAATTTATTTCCAGGAACAAAATGTAATATTTGTCACTTGGAAAATGATATACTTGAGTATGGTGGCCCCAATAGCAAACCCGGCACACGCATTAAACACATAAAAAGTTAGTTGGCTCTTCACTGTTAAGCTATTTTAGCTCTAGTTGTTACCTGGGTCACCGAGCAACCTGGCACACACACACACACACACACACACACACACACACACACACACACACACACACACACACACACACACACACACACACACACACGTTGCCCAATGTATTCCCTTACTGTTGCACGGACGCAACACATGCACGCTAACATGCAGACATGTATTGATCTCAAAATGAGCATCTCTTTGGTGTCTGCCTGTTTATATTTCTGAACAGTCGCCCACACACACGAACACACACACACATGGCCACCATGTTCCCCTGCCATATGAGGACCTGTGGAGGCGCTGTGATTGTGTGTGATTCTCAGTCTCTTGGAGGAATAAAACGCAGCCTCTCATGCGTGGCCACAGCCCTGATTACAGAACTCTCCGGTCCTCACGTTTCCCAGCGATACGGCCATAATGGATATGGAAGGGATGTCCTCACGACGTCTGAAAACACAGCTCTGTGTGTGTGTGTGTGATGTCTTGAATGTGGATGTGTGCTAGTTGGTGTGTATAAAAGAGTGTGTGTGTGTGTGTGTTTGCGCGTGTTTGCGCATCCTTTTTCTCGGATATATACGGATGTGAACCCGTTGTACCCAGAACCGAGAGCGCGGTGGGGAAAGGCATGCTGGGTAACCAACCACAACCTGCTTCCTGTCCCCGCAGGCGCCACGCGTAAGGTCAAGTCCCTCCGAGACCCCACGGCCAAGATGTCCAAGTCGGACCCCCATGCGATGGCCACCATCCACCTCAGTGACTCGCCCGACGACATCATGCTCAAGATCCGCCGCGCCGTCACAGACTTCACCTCCGAGGTGACCTATGACCCTGCCGCGCGCCCCGGGGTCTCCAACCTGGTGAGCCTGCACGCGGCGGTCGCCATGGTGACGGTGGAGGTGGCGCTGGACCAGGCCCGGGGTCTGGACACGGGGGCCTACAAGCTGCTCGTGGCTGACGCCGTGGTGACGCGGCTCCGCCCAATCAGGGAGGAGATGGAGCGGCTGCGGGCCGACAGGGGTCACCTCGAGGTGGTGCTGGCCAAGGGGTCGCAGAGGGCCCGGGAGCTTGCGGCCCCTGTCCTCATGGAGGTCCGGCGAAGGGTGGGCTTCTCCTGAGTGCTGAAACTCGGTGCCCCAGTTGTGTTTAGCAAGGTGTAAGGGTGTAAGGGTGTGTGTGTGTGTGTGTGTGTGTGTGTGTGTGTGTGTGTGTGTGCGTGTGGATATAGCTGGGCTGTATCGTCACTACTCACGTTTTGATTGATCATCTGCTCTGATCGCTGAGACAACAGGTGGATTTTAAACCATATGGGTATTGGAAGATCCGATGGTAATGATAATACATGTATAAACATCTAAAGTATATTTATTTGTATATAGATTTATGTGTTTATATAATGTGGTTTTCGTTTTCGTTCGGTCAAACTGGTGTTTGGTATCTCTCTTTTAAATTTTGATTTACTGTGGCGTAAAATAATTAAATCTTTAATTAAATTCAAACATCTGTGTGCGTTTGCCTGTTTAAACCATTTATATTAATTTTATTATTTCACTAGTTCACCTTTTGGCTTCGTTTTTATTCCTCTTCTTGCCGTGGCTCAACTCCGTCTCGGATAAAATCACTCATTACACACATGGTCTCTGGCGACCTCCCCATTGACCACTTTCTTGGCCTGACGTCATCCAACTAACGAGCAAGTGGCTCGACACTGACTTTGATCATTTAGTTCATTAATGTTCTATTAGCCTATACAATAGTTACACACTCCTAGAACAACACACTTAAAATATGAATCTCGTATTTTTGTCGGGACATAAAGTCAGTCTTCAGCAATTTGGATGCCCACATGCACACACATCTCTCCTTTTAGAGAAGTAATCGAGACTCTGATCTGTGCAGGGTTCATAAACGCGCCATCAACCTGATCACCCCAAAACACCCATCACGTAGAAATCCCTCAGATTACGGAAGAAAAATACGTTCTTCTTTACGCGTCGCGATTTAGCGTTTGTCAGGCGTTTTACTGTCCTTACAGTTTTATTCATCCCATCTTCTCTCTGCACTGTGAACTTGTAATCTATTAGTTTTGCATTTGTATTTGTTTGTTTTTGCAATATCAAAAGAACCTTTCAAAAGTCTGTATTTCATGAAAAAGCAAGCTTAGCCCTATAGGTTTAAGTTTGTTTTAACTTGTAATATAAATCGTGTGAAGGATAAGTGTAGACCTTTGATCCAGAGCAAAAACGGACAACGTATTTCTTAGTGTCTCTTCATGAGAAACACTTTCATCCACAGCACATGTTGAGACTCAACCAAGTGTTGGAAATATTTATTTTATTTTGTCGAATAATGAAAAAAATAGAAGCTACACATGGTATGGCACGAGAATGAAAAGGTTGATTTTGAGTACACGTTAAACACATTTAATACAATTTATCTTTCATCCAAAGTTTATATTTTCAGCATATTGTAGTTTATATTTTATAACCCTAAGCGTTATGGTTTGTATTATATATAAAACATGTAGTTCACCTTTAATACACATATTGGCACATAATGGCATTATTTTATATTTTATATACTTTATAATGGGTTTCCTACAAAACATAATATATAATAATAGGCATACGCACCCACGCACACAAAATAAAGATTTGATGAACATATTTTATATGTTCACTGCAATGGTTTAGTTTGTATTATTTTACTGGTTTATAATTAATATTTTAAAGGCCTACAGCATTTTATTCAGTTGATGATATTTAATGGTTTACGCTTAAAGTTTTGTGGCTGATGTCTGTTCCGTGTGGCCTCGTATAATCGACTAGATTGACCACAGCCAATGTAAAGCTTGGCCCATGATTATCTCCGTGACTTACTTTATAGGCCTCTAGTTATGTGCCTATATTCTTAAACACATCTGTATTGGCGCGCTATAGTTGCCGCGGTGCTGCGTCGCCCCGGGCGCCCCCCGCCTCGCGCTTCCTGCGCTGGATAAAGGGTGTTAAACCAACCGGACAATGTCGTCATCCTGGACGCTTCATTTACGGCTCGTCGAGCCCCACATGTCGTCGTCGTCGTCGTCCCCCACACCCGGCATGCTCGAGTTCCCCCAGGGTCACCGGGGGTCAAAGGGCGTCTGGTACTAATTGAATATTAACAGTGCGTGCCTCGTCCCCTAGTCCCCCCAAACCCCCCTCCTCTCCGTGGTGGGTAGAAGCGCTTTTTGGGTGAGTCGTCCAGATAATAAGTGTTGCGTTAAAATAACAAATGTTTTAACCCCACTGTTTAATCTTCATCTCGTGTGTTTACTAGTGTGGTTTTACGCATGGTCCAAGAGCCACTAAACACGACTCAGGATGTGATCGGAACCAAACACTTCGATCATAGGCCTCGAAGCCAATTAAAGAAATGTTAGGCGAGATTAATGAGGATATTTGATGGATAAGGCCCATCATATTGTCCTGATCCGATATCAAGCACTGCATGCGCTTTAAAGCATCCACATTTTACAATCATCTCTTCGTTCAATTAATTCTGAATTACCTCGGAATTTTGAAGGTACGGCATTTATTATGTTCCCCATTTTTAATTGTCATAGTCTCTATCGAATTTTTTGATACATTATTTATTTTCGTTGCTCGTCATTTTGTTTTAAATAATGAGACGCGTCTCCAAAAAAAGTATGCATTCCTCTTCTCGGTCTTTGTTGTTTCTCAGGACATAGCGACAATCCTTTTTAATAATTGATCTAATTGTTTCTTATTATTATTATTAGGCTATATTATTTCAAAACGTTTATTTCAAAATCTTTAAACCATTATTTGAAATAGGCCGAAAACGACCTTACTAAATAATTAGATCCTCTGACGTATTTAATTAGAAGAGAGTCTAAAGTATAGACTAATTAAGGGTGCATTTGAAACTAATTTTTAACCCTATTTAAGTCTAAATTTGAAAAAAAAACATTTCTGCTTCTAATTTGAAAAAGCACACCATTCATAATCAATAATTAATAAACGTACGTCTTATAGTCGTTCACATGGATACATCGCAAAGCTTTTCATCATCAGGCTCAACCACAACTTATTTTATATAGCCTAATGAAAAATAATTGGTGATGACAATCGCCTTTTAATGATTAAATAGATGATAAATAACTTGGTTCTGTCCCTAAACTTCAAACCACCAAAAAACAATATAAAAAAACCCACCGGAGCTGTTTCCTCATCGACCAAAGCAGAACCGTGTTTAGCGGGTTGGATACCTGGCCTGGACGCGTCGCTCGGGTCAAAGCTCCGCGCGCTCCTCTTGTCGATCCCAGACCTGCATGGGAACCATCTGTCACTGAGTTGGAAGAACCGGTTAAAAAAAAAGTGTGCCATCACTGGTTTCCTATACTGTGTTGGGAGAGACCCAGTATAGTCGAGAAAGAGCGGGTCGTTGGAGAGAACCAGTAGCGGAGTGGGAGAGAGCTATCGCCGCGGCGCTATCAGGGGCCACCTGTCGGGATTGATCCTGGTTGAGCTCCTCAGCTGCCGGGGACCGATGGCTGGAGAACTTTCCAAATCTCCCCACAATCATAGCCCCAGGTCCGACCTCAGGTAGCGCGGGACGCTCTTATGAGTGTAGTTGTCTATGTCATAAAAAGGGTTTATATTACTAATTGTATTCCTGTGTGGTATTGGATAATATGGACTTTATTTATTTTTGCATTAGTGAGTGTCAGCCTTTGACTGTGTCTTAACACATCAAATTAAAACCCAGGGGTTGTATTCTGAAGTTTGGAGGCCTGTTTCCTCATCCACCTTCAAACTTTGCGCACAAGAATCAAACACCAAATATGTCATCACAACGCACGGAATGAAAAACATAAACTGATCTGTTTGTGTTCATTGACAGATTATTAAATTCTTAATCAAAACTAAAGCCCGTTATCGCTCTATTAAGTCGAGTCAGTCCATCTGACGTCGGGCGGCCGAGGTCCGCCGCGTTCCTATGCTCTCATTGGTGCGCGTTTTTTGGCTCGCTGCTTAGCCCCGCTTTCCATTGGTCTGCCGGGGTTGACAGTGAGCCACGGGGCGGGTCCCAGTGTATGGAGAAAGCCCCGAGAGCACAAGTGGGTATCAATCAGACAGAGTCGGACCGACAGAGAGAGAGAAGCTGCGAGGAAGAAGTCAGACGCGGACAAAGAAAACAAAACGCGCTGGACGACGCACGACGATGGCAACACGCGCGGGCCAAGACGTTTGACGCGGCGTCGCCTAGACGTAGTTGGGATTACTTTTGGTGGCACTTCGGTGAGTTTCGCGTTGTAAACATTGTCGTGCGCGTGATTTTTTCTGTTGTTGCTGTGTGGACGGAGTTCTCGCTCCCCCGGCCCCGCCTCCCTCCCGTGGATTTTGCGCGGACAGACAGAGATGAGTGACAGGAGGCGCTCCGCCGCCGCGCTGAGCTCGAGAGCACACGCCTTCTCCGTGGAAGCGCTGATCGGCTCGAACCGGAAAAGGAAGCTCCGGGGCTGGGAAGACAAGGATCTTGAGCTGTCCATGGAGAGCCTCGCCACCGGCGGACCTCTGGGAGACCCGGAGGACCGCGCGCCCTGCCTGGACATGGAGCCTGGTCAGTGCGCACGCAGCCCCGTCCTCCTCTCGCGCAGCCGTGGCTGGCGCGCTGTTGAAGTTAAAAGTCAACAGATTCAACTTAAGTGTCTTAAAGTTGTGTTGTTTGAACCTCTGGCGAAGGGTTTGAGTCTCGAGACGGTAGAGGATTGTAATGTTACGCCGAGGCCTCGAGCTGAGGTAGAGAGAACAGGCTGCTGATGGATGGACTGAATAAGGCTATGTTTTTATAATCTACTCTTAAATTATAGTTGATACTATGAGGAGTATGCTATTACCAAGACTACGAGAAGTGCTGTTATTTGTGACTGTTCTTCGAAACATCCGTTTATTTTATTATATGCTAAAGCCTGGTAGTAAATCGCCATTTCAATACGGCCTAAATAGCCTATTAAATCACAGTATTTTCTTTATTAATTGTCATAATTATTATTATTGTTATTATCATTATTATTATTATTATTATTAATATCATTATTATTATTATTATTATTATAAGATAGTGGTATCATTGTTATTTTCTGTCAAAGCCCGTTGCGCAAGTGATGCTCCATCGTGCGCAATCTTAGCCGTCTTTCTAAAAATGGGCTTGTCAGCATTGTTATAAAGTAGGTCTTTAATGGTAGAATAGGCTACATAATATATAAAATTACATTTGGCCCTGCGCTGGCCTGTCTCAGTCCTAGGCTGTTCAGGTCACGCAGGCTAGTGTCCCAAAACTCGTAGGCTCGATGGAGAAACTGGATGAAACCAAAGCAACATGTTGCGTTAAAGTGCGCATGATGATAGCTGATGAGGACAGATCTGCGCCTTTGGACGGTTCGACGTGCATTCAATGGGCCTTTCTTCTGCTCCCTGGGTTCTTTTGATATTGTTTGGCATTAAAAACGCACACACACACACGCACACACGCACACACACACACACACACACACACACACACACACACACACACACACACACACACACACACACACACACACACACACACACACACACACACACACACACACACACACACACACACCGAACACTTTCATTCAGACTTCCGAGTCTTCATGCATCGCTCTTTAGGCTGTGTACATTTTCAAAGCATATTCTAACGGGTTATCCTTTAATCGTACAGTAATAATACAAATGCAAATCATTCATGTCGCGGCATCGTCTTATTCGGTCCCTCGGTGGAGGTCCAGGGGTCATCACGGAGAGTTTCCAAAACATACTTGAACTTGAAAACCTCAAAGAACAATCGTTTCCAGAACACACTTCAGTTGAAAGGAAATAACGCAGTAGTTTAACCTCCAAGCTCCACTGTCTCCACTTACTCAGCTCCGTCTGGGCCAGCCGCTATACTGGCGAGGAACACCAAGTAGCCTACCACTAGTTCTGAATTAGTCTGCTCATGTCCTGAACCTTACACCCCTTGTGAATTTCTTGTGAAAATGGCCCTATTCGTAATTAATTCAGTTGATGTCGTGTGGCTTCAATAGTATACTTTATAGCATGGTCCTAGACCTTACATTTGTTACTCGACTACCATTATATGGACATTATTTGAAGAACTGCAGGTCTGCAAATATGATCCATGTGTCCCGAATATTGTACATGCACTTCACAATATGTATAAATAAACCAAAAGTGAAAATATGCTTGGTAGCCTAGTTGTAGCCTACACAAAACACTGCGTACATGAAACAATATTTGAAATATGTTAAATTGTACTGGTCGCCGGATCACACCTCACACGCAACAACCGGTCTGTGGTGAACGTATCATTTGATTCAGGCGCATTCAATATTCTAGGCCCATTATGGGTTAAGTGTCGCGGGTCATTTTAAGCTTGCTTCCCCCGGTCTCTGTGAAGTCCACCGGGTAATGTTATTAGTCTGGTTCCTCCTCGTGTCGTCGGCCGGTGGTCTGTTGCACCGGCAGGTCTCTGCTGGGTCTTTGCGGTCACATCGTTCGGTTTAGCGGGGGTCTTTACGGAGCAGCGATGCTTTCAGCAGACTGCTGCTAGGAGGTCTTTATTAGCTGTAGAGACCCGGGTTGGTTATAAAGTGTGTGTGTGTGTGTGTGTGTGTGTGTGTGTGTGTGTGTGTGTGTGTGTGTGTGTGTGTGTGTGTGTGTGTGTGTGTGTGTGTGTGTGTGTGTGTGTGTGTGAGTGTGTGTGTGTGTGTGTGTGTGTGTGTGTGTGTGTGTGTGTGTGTGTGTGTGTGTGTGTGTGTGTGTGTGTGTGTGTGTGTGTGTGTGTGTGTGTGTGTGTGGTGTGAGTCCGCCGAGGCCCAACCATATTGTGGAAAGTCTTTATTCAACTGCCTATCGGACACAATCCAGGTCATATATTTACTTACTCTCCCAATAGTCTATATATTCTTTATGGTGCAGCAGCACCAGAATTTGCAAAGCGTTCATGTTATTCGGCTTATCTTGGCCCTAAATAAACGTACAAAAAAATCTAACTTTTAATAGGTGTATAAAAGAGGGACGTCGGATGCTGCGGAGACTACAGTGTTTCTCTGGACAGGAGCAGGTGAGCCCCGCGGTACGGTTTGGGTTACCCCGCAATTTCACGGCTGGCAGCATGCTACAGCCCGCCTGAAATATTCCGCTCTGACGTCGTAAATTACAGCCCTCCTTCCTAAATTCAATGAAGCAATGACGAAGTGGCCTCTTGTACAATATAAACGTCACAATAAGAGACCCGCCGAGCTCCAGATGTGCTGTTTAGCTGCTCCCCGCTGTAGTGCACCAAAAGCCCAACTCGAGGGTATGGGGAGCACCGGGGCAGCGGGTCTCAGTACCCGGAGTGAACCCCACCAACACCGGAGAAGCCTTCCGCTAAGAGTCTTCGCTGTGTTAAACTGTGAGGGTCTTATCATGGGGGTCCGACTCCGAACGAAAGAGAGAGACGGGTTTATCATCAAGCTAGAACAGGAAATGCAGTAGCATATATGCTGCGCTTAATTTCACTAATGGGAAATTAAAGTAGGCTACCGTAATCTCTTTCAGGCTCTACATTATGCTACCGTAAGTAACTGATCTTCACTGGGTATCTCAACGGAGGCGTGTGTGTTGTTCAATTGGTCTCTTTCCGTCTTTCATAAAAAGAAAATGGAGCCTATTTTTTTATTCGACGTCCTTAATCTCATTTTCCTCCCAGATTTTCTTTGCCAGATGTTGAGCGGTTGTGATGCCAAATCAATATATTGTAATTTAACTTCAACAAACTGTGATTCTACTGCATTTAAAATGCATTTGATGGACGTCTACCAGTGTGTGTGTGTGTGTATGTGTGTGTGTGTGTGTGTGTGTGTGTGTGTGTGTGTGTGTGTGTGTGTGTGTGTGTGTGTGTGTGTGTGTGTGTGTGTGTGTGTGTGTGTGTGTGTGTGTGTGTGTGTGTGTGTGTGTGTGTGTGTGTGTGTGTGTGTGTGTGTGAGAACCAAGAGCAGCCGACGTTATTTCTGCTGACGATGGGATTTTTATTTCTGAATAATATTATTATTATTATGTCCGTTTGTATTTTCTCTGCGCAGTGATGTCACCTAAACAAGGACCCAGCTTTCCGTGAGGCCTGAGATTAATTGTATAACAATAAATCCAAATTCATCATCATCTTCAAACATTTTAAACTTTAAATATATCTAATAATTAAATATTTCCCTGAGTGAGGCAGAACAATTACAAACATGCATACATGCATGAACACACAACCTTTTTTTATCGTTTAATGTGCACATATTCAAGCATATAAGCAGGTGAACACGGGTGCGTCAACGTGTGTGTGTGTGTGTGTGTGTGTGTGTGTGTGTGTGTGTGTGTGTGTGTGTGTGTGTGTGTGTGTGTGTGTGTGTGTGTGTGTGTGTGTGTGTGTGTGTGTGTGTGTGTGTGTGTGTGTGTGTGTGTGTGTCCATCATGGCTATGTTTTGTGGGAACATATCACATTGGGATGTTACTTCATTCACCCCTCTCTTTACCTCCCTCTCAAAATTAAATATAAATGTTAATGTGATTACATTGACAGAGTAAGACGATATGAGGTAATGGACGGACAGGGGAACATTAATCTCCCTCTCCCCCTCTCTCTCCCTCCCTCTCTTTACCTCTCCATCTCTCTCTCTCCCACTCTCTACCTCTCTCTATCAATAGCTTTAGTCAGTGAGTGAGTGACACGTTGCGCGTGAAGGCGACAGCGCGATAGAACGAGTCAGCAACTTGACAGGCCGATTCACGTAGTGTACTCCGCGTGCATTTCTCACTTTCTTTTTTTTTCTTTTCTTCTTCTTTCTTTTATTTATGTAAGTGCACGAGCATGTGAATTCGACTCTTGGCTCGCGGGGCTCTGCGGTGGCTGCCCAGCCTTCGCGGGCAGCGATCCATTTGCATAATAACCGTATTTGTATGCGCCATGCTCGCGCCAAGTCGAGACTCTCAATAAATAATAACGTTATTAGATTATTCTGGGCGGGAAACTGTTGAGGGATGTGCTTTATAGACTATAGGCTAACTTTAAATTATGCATATATATATATATATAGGCCTATATATATATATATATATATATATATAGATAATTATCTTCAACCAGTAGGCCTAATTTGATAGATCTAATCTAATGTTAGGCTTAATGTGGGCCCATTTGAAATCCGTAGGCTACTATATTATATGTGCAAGGAATTACTGACTTTGATCCAATTTCACTAAAGGATCATGAGGGTTTAGGAGGTAGCCCAGGCCTACGTATTCACGGAGGTTTCCTCGCCAAAAACACATCTTTACAGCTTTCCGCAAATATTATTTTGGGTTATGTGAGAATAGGTTTAATTTCGGTGGAACTCGATATCTTGGTGGCAGCTGTAGCTCTACACTCCTTGCAAAAGCTAAATAACTATCGCCGTGTATTTTTAAATCACCCCAAAGCCCCAATGGCTGACTAGTCTTCGCTCCAAATCGGAGACGGCAGGTGATTTCCAGCTTGCTGTTCGTTTGCGCCAACTTTCCTGCATGCGGTATTAATATTCCCGCCGTTTCATAATAATGTTTATCTCCTCCTCCTCGTTGTCCTCCTCCAGACTCCGAGGCGAGTCCCAGCTCAGACGGAGAGGGTCTGGCCGAGAGGACGTCGTGCTCCTTCGGCTCCCCGGCGGACTTGGCCCCTGTCGCGGTTGCCTGCGAAGCTTCACCCCCGGCCTCCATGGAGGAGATCCACGTGGAGCTCCAGTGCGCGGACCTGTGGAAGCGTTTCCACGAGATAGGCACGGAGATGATCATCACCAAGGCGGGAAGGTGAGGGGGGCTCGAGCTGACCACGAGGCACGTTAAGGGAACGCGCGTCTACAAAACTGAAGTCATCGTTTTTAAAACACTTTTAACCATAATATGCTATACTATTGGACCGGCTTGATTTGATTAATGAGATAATACCAGCTAGTTTTAAATAAAATAAATACGAAGAGGCTAATAATAACATTTAATAATACATATTTTTACACACGCGTAAAAACACCACTGGCGTAAGGCCTTGCGTGCGCGCGGGTTAAGCCGTATGACGGCAGTATTCCTCGTGCACATTTGCCAGGGCCGGTTAGTAATAATGTGTTGCACGTGGACTGTGCAGAGGTGCGGACATGCAAGAGGCCCTGTGCTGTGCACGACGCGTCGATCCTGCTGCTGACGTCAGAGAGTGTAACAGAAAAAGAGAGTTTAGGCCTACGTTTCTAATGAATCGATTCGAAACATGTTTTTGATTTTCTTGCTCTTTTGAGCAACAATTAGAAGGCAAACAGAGCATATAAATTGACCCCAGGTCCCAAGCCCCCTGTAGACCCCCACGGAGCCCCTCCCCCGCCCGGGGCCCGTTTCCACACCGAAAGAGAGTTATTATTATTTATAAGCTGCAAGTTTTTATTATAAGTGAATGGTGCTTCATTTCCATTAAATGTTTTGTATTGGGCTTGGAGACATTCGAGAATAATGCATAGATTCTTAGTCAAGATGAACTGCTATTTTACGACAAATATTTAGGGTACGTTTATCTGCAATGGATGTTTTATGGGTAAAACGGTTTTGGAGAACCTCGAATTCACATTTATTCCAAGATAGAGCTATTCGATTCATGTTGGCCCTTTTTGATTTTTGTTTATACTTTTTCTTCGATTAGCCTATAATAATTGTAGCTTGCACATAATGAATCACTTGTATTGTACTGGGACTAATATATATGTATTCATATTGTGTGCCATTCATTTAAAATAGAGAAAATGGAGGCTTGCCTTCTCAACCGCTTCTAGTTAAGAAGTATTTTATGAGTTAGTTAAGAAGGGTAACCCTCTCGTAAAGACCAGCCCTTACGACTTTTCGACCAGAATCACTTTGTGCTTTCTGTGTATAATAACCCATAAACCCATAGATCCCCAGAATTCAGAGTTCTCCGGATTTATTGAAACCAACCCTGCTTCCATTAAGAACAGATTAACGACATTTCAATTAAAAGTCGGAAATATAAAATTGTAAGTGCAAAAGTCACATTATTTCAATATCCAATTCATAGAGCCAGACCTTCAGAAATGTAGGCTATAACATAGGCCTTAATGGATGTATTCAAACTATAGATGATATGCATTCATGTAGTACACATTTATTTATACATTGAACAAAGCAAGAAAGCAAGAGAAATGTAAGATTGAAGAAGAGAGAGGGTGAAAAAGAGAGAGAGAGTCAGAAAAATAGATAAATAAAGATTGAGAGAAACAAAGAGAAACAAACAGACAGTACCGTTCCTCATGGCCTACAGCAGTGTCTTTCTAATTGAGGTATCACATGGGCCCCTCCACCTGGCCTCTCCACGCCGGGGACAGGGTGACCTTGCCGGCTGTTGCGTCACTGCAGCCGGCCGCAGTGCTTGGACGCCCGCTCCTCCGGGGGGGTACGGATAATGCGCTATCCCCTGCTCCTGCTACAAGTTAACAATGGTCTGCTGCGTGGCCAGTTTAGTTTCAGTGTAGGAGATTTGGGTCTTCAAATTATCCTGTTTTAATGTCAATTTATTTGAGTATCTGTTTAGTATCTAATTTGAGTGTCAAAAGGGTTAATTTCATTTTCATGTATAGGCTAATTAAGTCAAGAATAGAGCTAACCAAAGTAAATCATAGAGGCCTCTCTGTAGTTATTTCATCCTCAGCTTTTTTTAAAAGGTTATTTTAGGGAAAAAATCGAAAACAATGAGAACATTTAGGAATTCTTTTTTTGGATTTTCATTTATTTTGTCTTGTTTTTTGACATGTGAAGTAACTTGGACAAGAGTTTACACAGTACTTTAATGAACAGTTAACAGCCCATACGGGACCATTTTAACTGAGCTCCTGGTAAACTACATGTCTTTAATTCTAACCTAATATTATCTGATTTTAATTCAAATATATGTATGTAGCAAAATAATTAAATATAGGGATTAAGGCACTTTAATAAATATTAAAAATCGAAACAAAAAAATATACAAAATAAGATAAAAAAAAATGAAAAATAGTATTGAAGCATTAAGAAGGGGCAAGGGCTAGTGCAGTGGTTAGGATGTCAGACTCCCAGATAACAGATATAGACATCGAAGAAGCCCTAACCCCTACCTTATTCCTAATGACGTGCTGCATCTTAATGAAATTCTAATCCACTTTGGATAAATGTGACTGCTAATTCTAATAGTTTTTAGACTCAAGGCATTTTCTGCTGCAGTGTATTCTGATGGTTGGGACTGGGAGGTGTTGTGGTTTTAAGCGTTTGAGCCCGCTCCTGTCTCCCCAGACGCATGTTCCCGGCCATGAGGGTGAAGATCCTTGGTTTGGACCCCCACCAACAGTACTACATTGCCATGGATATCGTCCCCGTGGACAACAAGAGATACCGGTACGTGCTGCTGAGCTTCTCACCCTCTCTCCACACAACTATTCACTGGTCAGCCACAGAAGAACATTCATATAGGAATTTAATTACTACATTACATATTGAATCAGCGCTTCGGCATGTTTACTTTTAGATCCGCCATTTTGTCTGAGGTTTTAACAGTGATACAGCTGTCCGTTCTTCAGCAGTGAAAACAAAGGGGTTCTCATAGACATAGTGAGCCCCTCTTTAAAGCCAAGCTGACGTTTCCTCTTCACGATGGTTTCTTTCTAATGTAGGTTATTGTCCTCCATAACCCTACTGGAGAGTCAGAGAGAAGTTAGATGTTAGAGGAGAGCTTAGTTTCTCATTATTGATGCAAGTCGTCAGTAAGGCCTACGATGCCACGTTGAGGTCTAGATTTCTGGCCGTCCCAGTGTCACCTGGGTTACGCATATGTCACACAGACGCGTCGATTATAAAATCAGAATCCTTTCTGTTCGGGAGGAAATGAGCTGAGCAGGTGAAGGTCAGGAGTTTCTCATCGTCTCACAAAGTTTATGACTCCAGGTACAAGCTCATAAAAGGGAAGGCCTCAGCCAATGGAAAGAAAGTTGCGCCAGTCGTGGACGCAAACCCAACTGCTTGTCTGGAGGTGGCTTTTGCATTTCCAAGACGCCAGATGCTGTTTATTTCATCTCGCTGGTGGCATGTGTGTGATAACTTTATACGTTTGACATAACTGAAATCGACCCGGTGGGTGGATTATCCCGTTTTTAAGTAGATGGAGAGACCGGTCTCTATAAATGGGATGTTGGCTGCCTGCCATCAAAACTCCTCAGTTATTTGAAAGAACAAAGATGCTTAAAATTGAAAAAAATTAAAATAATGTTGATTTTTTTTTGATGGAGTAATATTGTTGTCTGCTATATATTACAAAGATCACGTATCATGTACGACACGTTATGTGATAATCTATGAGACCTAAATACGTGTCACAAACGTAAACTCTATCAAGCGATCTAGGATGGATGTGTGATGGTGAAGGTGTGTCCTCACCTTCCCTGCCAGGGACAGGGTGTTTACATGTCCCTAAAGACTGGAGGAAGTGTGTCGAAGCTGTGAACCGAAGAACGGGCAGAGATCATGTGACGGAAAAGCAGACGAGAGGGTGCTCTCTCTGTGCGTTTAGCACATCTAGCAGGCTGCGTGTTTGGGTCTCCTATTGTTACTTGTCTGTGAGGGAATGAATGCACAAATGTTGACGTCGTGCAAAAGACAGTCTAGTGGTTAGGGTGTGCCACGTCAAACCAAATGGTTTGGGTTCGAACCCCAGTGTCCTCACTGTAGGCTCATTGCATCTACACTGAGGTCTGCACAGGGGGCAATCTCACACAGACAGGACACACACACACACACACACACACACACACACAGACAGACACCACACA
>NC_082401.1:8812938-8827938 GCF_031168955.1 Gadus macrocephalus
CTAATGAACTTCTAGCTTACGGTAGCCTAACGTAGCTCTAGCCAGAACTCTGATTGGAGGCAAACCAGGGAACACTTTGTTTGCTGATCGCTACAGTTTGCTGAGGTTGTAGTATGCTACTAGCAGAGTTTGAAAAATCACTGATCATGGAGTTGTGGTGTTTATCCTTTTAGAGTTACTTTTTACACTAAACTACATGAATAAACTTTAAATCACACCAAATTCCAAGCTCTTATGCATGTTGTTTGTGTTGGGTGGATTAGTTAACACGATGACATACTGTAATAAATAGTATTGCATAGAGGTATTCTTGTACTTATGGGTGAGGCGCAGTCAACATGGTAGACGTACTGTTATAATTAATAGTGTTGTATTGTAGCAGGGGCATCTGGGCCAGTAATGTCTGTGACTGGGGGGGTGGGGGCTATGTCACTGCAGGGTGATGGTGGTGGGTGGGGGTTGAAGGGGTTGGGACACCTGTGCTGCAACCAATTTGTCTCTGTCGAAAGAATGTGACTTTGGTCCTCAATGAAGGTGAGGTGTGGTATGTGTGTGTGTCAGAAAGTATTTTAAAGTGTAGTTATGTGTGTGTGTGTGTGTGTGTGTGTGTGTGTGTGTGTGTGTGTGTGTGTGTGTGTGTGTGTGTGTGTGTGTGTGTGTGTGTGTGTGTGTGTGTGTGTGAGTGAGTGAGTGTGTGTGTGTGTGTGTGTGTGTGTGTGTGTGTGTGTGTGTGTGTGTGTGTGTGTGTGTGTGTGTGTGTGTGTGTGTGTGTGTGTGTGTGTGTGTGTGTGTGTGTGTGTGTGTGTGTTTGTGTGTGCCTGCCAGTAAAGTATATCAGGGTTGAGGATTTAATCTGTGTTCTTATGTTTGAATGCGGTCAGGACATATCAAGATGTCTCCATCCTCTTCACCTCTTAACACTTGACCATGAAGAATGGTGCTTATAGTTGTTTTGAAATGATAAAGTTAAATCAGACTTCAGCGTTAGAAGTTACAGGAACACATTCTGCGAAGTTACAGCGATAGAAGTCAGATTATTCTTATTGCAGTAGTATAAATTGGATCACTGTATGATTAAGGTGATATTGGTCATATTAAAGTCTTATTGTAGTACGATAAGTTACATCACCGTTAGATTACACTGATGTTATTGCACCATGAAATGTACAGTGTGTTCCCACAAGGCCACAACAAATGTGTCCCCATTGACCTTGTAGCGGATGTGACATGGCGCAAAGGATCATGGGACAGTTCACGAAAGGACAAGGTCTTATGTTTTATGTTTTGGGATGTATTGTTTTTGACTAGTGTGTATAGTTTTATTGGCCTCAGTATTGGGTTGATGATTACACAAAAATCTAGTGAAGAACCCCCCCCCCCCCCCCCCCCTTACTTGGTATCCTCTGGATGGACAAGTGGAACATTCCTTCAGACTCCATTTCACTGGCTTGGCTCACATCTTCCTTAATCACTACAGAGATGGGTGAGTGGAGTTGATCTAGAGTTACAGCACTGGGCAGAGATAGAGCATTCTTAATGCAGGGCCATCTGAGGCTAGCTTGCATACTGCTAACAGTGTAGCATCGATACAGGACCACCTGGTGAACCGCCCGCTCTCCCCTCCCTCTATTCACCTGGCTTACCACCAGTTTTCTTCTAGCTAACTATCAGCTAACAATTTAAGCCACATAACTACCAGCTAACCACATAACTAACCATCAACTAACCCCACTGGAATTAACAATAATGATAATTAGTCATGTCTACAATATTACCATCGGATTACACATGTCAACAGAAGGCTGTGCTTTCAGCTTTAATATTTATGATAGGATTGGACTGGTTTGTTAAAATCCAAAAGGTTAATTGGGGACAGGTCGAAAGGTAAATCAACCATGGGCAGTTGGCGAACCATTCAAATAAATGAAATTCCAAACAAGTATTTAGCAGCTCCAACAGCTGCAACTTAATTGCGTTAAGTAAACCAAAAAACACAAGCAACATTTCAATAAATTGTGAAAGTAAATGTAGGAGGGTGTGTTTTATAGCTGATTGAAACACAGTGGAAGTATTCACTTCTGAATCAAATTGATGCACTCAGAATTCAGAGTTATCCCACTGCCTAAAATGCAGCCTCGATCTATATGCATAATTCTAAATGTGCACGCAACTGAGTCTCCTATCATTTAAACACCAAACAGAAACTTGTGGATTTATATATAGCTGATGTCAATGGATCACCAACCGCCCAATTCTGGAACACGCCTCCACCACGAGAGTGTCAGTTGAACAATAATCATGGCTGATGTATTTTGAAATAAACCATGTTACAGATTAAACCGGGTCCTAATATACCAACTAAATCCCTTAAAAATAATTAGAATATAGACAATTGCGTTGTTTACAGGTGTTTTTAGTCTCTCTTCAAATCGCTAATTGAAAGTGATTGTGAGATCAAGTTGCAAAGAGAAATATTTTCTCAGTCTAAACATGATTGTAAAGGTTTTATGAGAGAGGTAGACAACCATTATCAAAATACCACCAGAGGTAGTGTAAGCCTCACTTCAGGCCGTATTTCAATTTATCCACCATAATGATTCTCCTGAGGCTAACATCACTTTGAATGAACCAATCAGATTCCGTAAATACACCAGAAAGTATTTGGATTATTTTAAGTCAGCCATTAGTTCTATCTTGTGGGATGTGGTTCCTATGTTGAAAAACGTAACTAAAGCTAATCACTTATTTTTAGAGCTCTTAAATTCTGCTCTAGATTCTTCCTTTCCCTTGTTTAACAAGAAATCCAAATATAATTCCTCAAAGGGAAATCTGTGGATAACAATTAGTTAAAGAAGCTCTCCCGCAAGAAAAATAAACTTTACAGGAAATTGATATCAAACCCTTCCCTCTTAAAAGTTGAAACTTCCAAGAAATGCAAAAATCATTTTACAGCTTTAGCAAGGAAAACAAAGAAAAAAAAGTATTCAGGACTATTCACTCAAGCTTCAAACAACATTTAAACAACATGGAACCTCATCAACCACTTACTGAACCGCAGTAACTCCCCGTCAACTGGATGGAGATGAATGACAAGAAGGGTATTCTCTCCAACCCTAATGATATTGCTAATGGTTTCAATTACTTTTTTGTAAATATTAGCCCCGAACTGGCATCTAACATCAAGGTACCTGATATAAATCCCTGTATCATGTTTAAGGGCCAGTATTCTCCGCTACAAAATCTGTGTTAAAGTCTGTGATATCAGCATGGCATTAAAGAACCCATGGGCATGAAGGCATTAAAAGTGTCCTCAGAGACCATTGACTTCCTCATCACACCCCTCACTCACATCCTCTCTTTATCTCTTCAATCTGGAATCATCCCCCAATATATAAAAATTGCAAAAGTTATACTAATATTCAAATCAGGTGATCAGGAATTCAGCAATTGTCGTACCTTCTACCTGGAAGCTATAAGACTGTTGAACTGCTAACACCTCCTGATTATGCACTGATTAACTGCACTAATACCGCGTTTCCACTGCAGGGTGCGGAACGGATCGGATCGCAAAGGTGCGGTAGGGAGGGGGCGGTATAGCCCATCTCAGTTCCAAGGTCGCGTTTCCACTGCCGACAGTACCCTTTGTGGTAGGCCGGATGTCGATCGCCGCGGCAGCTACGTAAACATCGTAAAAAACGTCTTCCTCCCCAAGAATGCAGACGAACGTCTCCACCTCCTTGTTCGCCCAAGCAAGCGTTTTACGCGACAAGTTAATTGTAAAGAATAATACCTCGAGGCTACTATTCGTTTGTTTTTATCCCCGCGTCACCCGGAAGTGACGATTCTGTCGACCAATCAACGGAGGGGGGGTGTAGCTAGAATTTCACGGGACCCTTTCAGGCGTCTCGTCTCGTTTGCGGTACCCCAACGGAGGAGTCCCGAGAACGGGGCCGGAACGGGTACGGCAAAGTCCGGGTCACGCCCACTTTTGGCGGTGGAAACGCGACCCGACCCGCACCTTTGCGATCCGATCCGTTCCGCACCCTGCAGTGGAAACGCGCCATTATGCACTTTAATGTCTAGGACCCCGACTGCTGACCTAATTTGCATTTGCACTTTGACTTTATGAACTTACTTACAAGGAACCTACTGCTGCACTTGTACTCATTAATACGCTGCTAACCTTCTTTAAATATCTTCTTTTAATATGTATTTTTGTATCTTAGTATGTCTTTATTTATATTAATAGTTTATTTTAAGTTAAACAAATTCTAGGGTTTTAGGTAGCACACTGAGACCTGAGTACTGTATTTTGTATCATGTAAACGTTAAATGACAATTAAAGCATCCTTGACCTACTCTAGACTTTCTAATCATTTATCAGCTAACGACATCTTAAACAAACAACAATATGGCTTCCGCAAAAAATACTCCACGGAGCATGCCCTTTTACAGCTTGTGAATTATATTTCATCGTCTCTCGACACCAGGGAATTTGCTCTTGGAGTCTTCCTGGATTTGAGTAAAGCTTTCGACACGGTCAGTCATGATATACTCACTGCCAAACTAAATAGATATGAATTGAAGAATACAGCTTTGAGTTGATTTAGGAATTATCTCATCAACAGAGAACAGTGTACATGAATGTTTTTTCTTCTAACAAAATCAAAGATCTTTTTATGGTGTTCCCCAGGGATCAATCCGGGGTCCTTTAATATTCTTAATTTATATCAATGACATGGCCATATCATGCAATAATCTCCATCCAGTATTGTTTGCGGTTGACACTAACCTCTTAGCTTCACACAAAGATTTCAACTCACTGATCAAAAATGTTAATGATGAATTATCTACTATAGAGAAATGGTTTCAACTGATCAAGCTGGCTCTCAATGTGAAAAAATGCAACTTCATGATCTTTTTTAATATAAATAAATACTATCCTAAAGAGCAAGCTAAAATCTATATTAACAACGCTGGAATTGAACTCGTTCAACAAACCAAATTCCTAGGGGTCCACATCGATAGTGGTCTAAAGTGGTCTAACCATATTGACCTAGTCTCAAAAGATCGGCCAAGTTGCTGGGCATATTGAGGAAGGTTTGTCACTTAATTCAGTCCTCAGCTCATCTAACCTTATACCACCGTTTTTTGTTTCCATTTATCAACTACTGTAATATCGTCTGGGCGGCAACTTATCCTACCTATCTCAGAAAATTACAAATCATACAGAAATTTCTGTAGACGGATTTTGTCTTTTCTTTTTCCGTTTTGCTTTAGATCGTAATAAGTTTCTTTTTAGTGTATACAATTTTTATGTTTAGCCTGCATGTCAACAAATCATTATATGACAATAGGTGTGGAACTCTGTACAAGTCTGCATAGGCTTCGCTCCCGCCTTGCACAGATGCTGTATTTTTTGCTAAACAAATAAACTTCAGCGCTAAACTCAGCGATAGGTACTTGTCCAGACAGAATATAAATTAAATGGAATTATATATTATTGTTATTGTTATTGAAAGTTGCTATCTCAAAGATTTCACCCATTCCCTGAGATTATGCAAACCATGGATATGGTGCAAACCTGAAACCTTGTGAGTGCGTAGTTCCATTCCTGTTAACGGATACGGTTTGAATCTATATCAAATCAAAATTTGAAAACAGTTGTAGTAGGCTTGTTTATCATTTTATCTTTTGTAAACAGGGCCAATCAGTTTACTGGTTACAAACTTGTCCCAAAAAATATAGATAATATATGTATATAATATAGAATGTTTCAAACATTTCAAATGAGAGGCATTACAATTAATCATTGATTCATTGTAAAGTGGTTATACAGCGAACCCATTCTTGTTGTTCAACTGCGTCCCAGTCCATTTGTTGGCACCGTTGTTGTTCTAAGTCCAGGTGTCTCTGCTGGCATTAACTGGAGCTACCCTGTCCCTCCCTGTTTATCTGACCACATGAATCTGTACGAGGCCTGTAAGTTAATATATCGTATATAATATGACGTCATGAAACATTATACAAACACATGCATCCTTCAATCTTTCAAATTATCTACTTGACAGATGCTCTCTATACCACTCTCTCTCTCTCTCTCTCTCTCTCTCTCTCTCTCTCTCTCTCTCTCTCTCTCTCTCTCTCTCTCTCTCTCTCTCTCTCTATCCCTGTGTCAGGGTCTCTCTCTCCCTCTCTCTTGCTCTGTCAGGGTGCCATGGGTCTGACAGTTTACACCGTTTATACCCCGTGTCACCAGGTTGTTAGGTCGTTTAGGTTTATTTCAGACAGCTTCCAATTAGGTGCCTTCTAATTAATCAACACCATCACTGACTACTGATGTCACTCTGATCTCAACCAATCGGCACTCTGTGTCCGGACGGCTGTTTTTTACGAGCGCTAGCGGCATGCAAGACGCCGGCCAAGAGACGGGGACATGACACCATGTTTTCAACCTTGTCATCATATTGTACCTCATTGAATTTTCATTGATCCCCGACCTTTTGTAACCGGTCATATTTTAAAGTATATATATACATATGTTTATATACGGCAGCATGGGAACAGGTTGTGTGTTGTGGTATGTAGGCTAATGCCTCGTAGCCCGTGAGCGTTTCATGTACAGTGACCTTGGAGTTCTGCCGGTGTGCTAGCGTGTGTGTGCTTCGTCTGCCCTCCGCTGCTCCGTGTGGTTAGCCTCCATAACTGTTTAAGGGCCATGTGTAACGTTTGCCATGTGCTGGATACTTTTTTTATCAGGGACACCGTACTCCTGATTGCACACATTTTCAATATGCGGCAAGTTTGAGTTGTGGGGGTTGCTGGGGGTAGAGGTTTGAGGGGGTGGGAGGGTTCTGTGTCAAATCACTTCCATGACCCTTTCAATGAAGGTGCTTTGCTCTGCACATAGAATATGACTCATAGCCTTGGCACTGTCAGTGCCTAGCTCAACCTGTATGAGTACAGGGAGTACCCCTCACCCTGTCAATGTGAGTGTCCTGCTCTACCCATAGCTTTACAGGAGTATAACCCCTTACTCTGTCTGGAAGTGCCTTGATCTACCAATTGCTCTGCATGTAATAGATGTTGGGATAGTGCCTTGCAGTTAACAGGGAATTGAACCTCTTACCTTGGCAGGGCCGGTGTCTTGCTCTACAAAGGGAATTGAACCCGACCCTGGTTGGTGCTTTACTCTACACTTTGATCTACACAGCTAAGCCCCCCCCCGCAATGGCCCCCACAAGTGGGGGTGAGTAGTGTGTGTGTGTGTGTGTGTTATAAGAGGCCACAGATAGACACATTGGTCACAGCTTCTGAAAGAGAGGGGCCTAAAATGGTTTGGGATCAGACCGGTCCATAAGTGAAAATAGCTGGCCATGCTAATTATTTCACAAGATATGGCCGAGGGCCACGTGGAGGGAGGAATCGAGATGTGTGTAATTCAAACCCAATTGATTTATGGGGCTAAGTTTCCAGAACGCCATGGCAGCACGTTGGAGCTGCACCTGTTGCTCTCAGATGGTGAGTTATAGATAGAGCACAAGGTAGCCTACAACGTATGGAAACTGAGATCTTTGGCCCCAACCACCAGCAGCATCTGTCAGCCAAGGTGAAGATCGGTCCCAGTTTGGTGGCCAGGACCCTTAACCATGCTGTGAAATTCTACATTTAAATCACACTTGTTAAAAAAATATTTGAGAGCCGTTCATCTCAGTTCCCGTTTACTTTGATTGGCATGGTTTAAAATTAGACATTTAGAGCTGTTCACCTCCCTTTAGTAAGGAAGCACTTTTATGTTATTACATACTGTATGTTTCCGTTTTTTCTTAAAAGGGATTTCCACCTTTTTCCCCAGATGTAGAAACATTGGAAAGATTAAGTTGTTGACTCAACAGAACCCGGGGAACTGAACCAAACCAAATGGTCTCGCTGGATTTATATGTTCTTGGCTGGTTTTTACGTTCCGCTACACGGGAAAACCCTTCTCTTTATTTCCTACGCTGGACACTTATGCCGCTTTTCCACCGCACATGTAGCTCGACTCGACACGACTCGACACGACACGACTCGACACGGTAGCAGCACGGGTGCTTTTCCACCGCAAATAGTACCTCCTGGACGTGGGCGGGGTCGGCTGCGCGAAAGGGCTGTGACGTATTTGTGTACGCGACGCAAACAACACATACGCAACCCACACATGGACAGAACCCACATAACAACAATGGAGGACATCGATCGCATTACTATTATTAGCTGGCATGTTGAAGAAGTTGGAGAAGTGGAACATGTTGGCTGCGGCGCTGCTATGGATGTTACCAGCATGGTTGCCATGTCGCTCTCGTGACTTCGTCACACTCTCTGGCCAATCAGTCGCCGGCCGTCTGCCGACGTCACCTTTTAGCATCGGCTCAGCTCGCTTGGAACCTAGAGCGAGTAGGTACTAGAAAAAGCAGCCACTTCAGGTACCAGATACCATGGTACCGCGGTGGAAACGCAAAAAATGCGAGCTGAGTCGAGTCGTGTCGAGTCGTGTCGAGCTGGTACCATGCAGTGGAAAAGCGGCATAAGTTGACATAAGTTGAACTTTATTACGCTGTAGTCTTGGTTGCCAGGGTTCTAGTTCTAGTTAACAGGGTTCTAGTCCTAGTGGTCAGGGTTCTAGTTCTAGCGGACAGGGTTCTAATTTTAGTGGTCAGGGTTCTAGTTCTAGGCCCTGTTCTGGTTCTAGCGACCCGCCAGAGCTTTTCACATTAAACGTTCCGGCAGAGAGCGGGAGTGTCTAAAAGCAGGACCGCACTGCCACATGTGGGTGGGTTGTGCCTGACACACACACACACGCACACACACACGAACGCACACACACGCGCACACACAAGAACACAAACACACACATACACACACACACAGACACATACTAATTAAAACAGAAAGTCTGATCTAATGGAATCAAATTAAAGAGTGCTAAACATTAATAATGATTTAATGTAATAATAATACTATTATTATTATTTTCAGCAGCCATATTACTGTAGTCAAATGTTCTGATGCCTCTCCTCTCATGGCTACTACCATGGTGGCTTTATTTTTTCCCAGCATGCAGCAGGGCAGGAATGTGAAAGTCAAATAAAATAGGTGGGGGAGCAAGAGCGGCGCCCTAGGTTACCCGAGCACGTGAAACGCTAGGGTTCATCTTGTTCTGGCAGCGGACACACTCTGACACATCCAGTGCTGAGATTACATCTTTTCAAAGCAAATACACGGAGCTCCGGTGTTTAGCTTGGCCCTCCATATTGTTGATAAAGAGCGGCGAGCGCAGTGCGTTCACACTCTGGGTGATAACTACAGAGGGCCTTTGTGAGGGCCAGCCCGGGCCCTGCAACACCGTTTATTTTGGAGACTAAAAGTGAGCTCAACGTTGTGTGCGAAGTTGTTTACAGAGCATAACCCGTTTATGAACTGTGTGTGTGTATGTGTGACTATTGCCGGTTTGAGTACATGGCATTTCTTGGCTGCGTTGGAGAATGTTTATTAATCGTTTCACACATTTATTAGATCTATGTTTACTGAGACATCCCAACGATTAAAATGTAAAAGCCGTTTGGCCAGATGTGTGTGAATATGGCGCCTGTAGGATGCAGTCATGTCAGCGACACTCAAAGGTCTGTTGATGTCTAAATCATAAATAGATACAGGGCAGGTTCTCTTTAACTGACTATTGGCCCCTTCCTGACCAGTTGATTGATAAAGATGCTAAGATATTGGAGTTGTCGAAGAAAGGAAATCCCTAATTTACTTTATATTATGGATAGAAGAGATGGGGGAGATGGTATAAGAAATAACTGATGGTATTTGTAAAGATGGCAGGTATATTATAGATGGGCAGATAAAGGTAGAGGTATTAGAGATGGTAGATATACACGGAAGAGAGAAAGTTAGAGGGAGGAAGAGATGATTAGAGAGAGGTAGAGATAGGTTTTAGGAAACATGTGCAAAGGATCCTGTTTAATGCGGTGTCTGTCTGGGGCCCCTTCTCTTTGTCGCAGGCCCCCCTGGTTAACACGTTTCAACACCCCCCTCTCCAAACACACTCTCGTCTTATCCCCCGCACTCGCCTTCTTCGCACCTGCAGTAAAACAATGGTTTATTATGATCTCTGACCTCTGTCAGCGCTCCTAGGCTTTTCCTGTCTCACACACAAACACACTCACACACGCGTGTGTGTGTGTGTGTGTGTGTGTGTGTGTGTGTGTGTGTGTGTGTGTGTGTGTGTGTGTGTGTGTGTGTGTGTGTGTGCAGGAGTTGGCGTGGGATTTTACCGCCCAGCCGGGCGCTAGCTGCCAACATGCCGTTTCGCCGCTGTCCGTCCCTTCACCAAGGTGATAATTTTACGACACTGGGTTGCTCGAAGCCGTCGATGCGCTAAACAGATTTGGCGGCGATGGCTCAGATCGACAAAGGCGTCATTGTTCCCGAGGTCTTCCACCACCCGCCGGTGACGCCAGCCACGCCATTGCTGCAGCCAGGGACCGTTAGCAATGGTGGCTGCTAACAGTTAATTTTATGGCCGATTAGCCCCTAATGATTAATCCGATAAATTGAATCATAATGTATAAAATGCTGGGAAATAATAGTCTAAAGGGAAATTTGCTTGCCTCTTCCGATATGGAGCCAAGAAAGACGAAAGTATTAATTTTATAATGATCCATGTTTCTTGTTTTCCTTGTCCTTCTGAATAATTATGCAATTTTTTTAGATTTTATAAATGTTCCGTTATTTTAATATTAGATTATTGAATCATCGTTGCAGAGCTACGACCAACATGCTGAACACAGCATTGAAACTCGGACCCTCAGCTGTGAACTTCTCGGGAGGCGTTTAGTGGTCCTCTTCTCACGCGTATCTCCATAGATCACACCAGCACAGCGGCACCAGTGTGGACACACAATAACATTGATGGTGATAATCCTTCCTGTTTCCTGCGCTGTGTACCTTCTCAGCTCGCGGCCAGGATCTCCACTCGATGGGGCACCTGCTTGGGCCGGGAACGTAGGCAAGGAAGAACCACTAAAGCGCTAAGTCGGCAGTCACATGGCGATGGGGAATCACTTTGATTCCCGCGTCAACATCCTGACAACCAATCAAGTGGCAAGTTTATGATAGGGGGGAGATGGGGTTGCAGCTGTATGAAGTGAGTTTAAAAGGAGGATATGTGTGTGCTGGGGAAGGGCTGATGTGTCGGTAGGGGGGTCCGGCAATGCTGTTTGATGTTCTATTTCAGCTGAGGCTTGAAAGAGCTTGTGTCACATTAATCAGGACCACAGGGGATTCCTGGCATGGCTTTTTGCTGACCCCTCGCCAGCCATTTATTAGGGGGAAAAAAGAGCTATATTTGCACCGGCAACCTTTCCATGTGTCCGGATGTCAGGTAACCATTTGTCCTCTGGAGTTAATACTTTTCCCTGTGCCACGGCCTCTTGATGTGGAAGCTGTGGAGGCAAGATATTGGCAAAGCACTGATCATATGTCATATTTTATTATGTGTGTGTCCGTGTGTGCTGAATGTGCATAAAAGTGATCAACGTTATCAAGATGCACGTTTAAAAACATGCATCCCAGCTCGAAAAGACCTGCACAACCTTACATGCATGTGTACATACACACACACTCGCTTAAATATAGACAGACTTCCACGCTACGCAGTACATGTGCGCTATTCCACGTGCACGGAGACGAACACGCCAGCAGAGATGCAGGATTGCAGCTGCATGTTATCCTAGCAACCAAAGTTGTGTTGCTATAGCGGAGATCTCCACACATGAACGTGTCAATCAAGTGAAACCCAATGTCGTGTTTTCATGCTCTTTGTTCTTCTCAGCGAAACCCAAGCTGAGGCGCTCCTACTCCCCCCACCTCCTCGTTCTAGCGCAGTGTATTTATCCGTTTACGGCTATCTGCTACTAAATTTAGCCTTCCTAGCAAGCTAACCTGTTCCCAAGCTCTTATGAAAACATTGTTCTAATTCAGAACAAGGAGTCACAACGCCAGCAGAAATGACTCGCACTCTTCAAACGCCCGAAAAGGGGACAGACGGAAGTAGGCGTTTCTAAATAAATAAGAGCTTTTCCGTGAAATATGATCAACTTTTACTGTTGTCCACTTCCTGGTGCATGGGTTTCAATGTTTCGCCGCAATGAAAGAGTGGAACCCGGAGCCAGGGCCCTCTCCGATGTCAAAGGTGTTCGGGTACTTGTTGCATGTCATGCTGCGTTAAAACCACATCTGTTTGGATCCAGAGTGATTTACTGTTGTGGGCACAGGGTGAAATGCCAGGAAAACTCGATAAACCACGCAAATCCCCCCGGAGCGCCCAGAGCTTCAGCAAAGCGGCGTAATGCCCAAATGAAGTGTGAGAAACGGGGGAAAAGAACGACCTTGGAATAGCTTTTACGACACGGTTTACTCTAGGATGAGTGTCTGGTTCCTTCGGAAATATCGCAGCGTACGTAATGCACGGCGGTATTTGTCTCATTCTGCACGCCAACTCGCACGCCGCTACCACACTGCAAATAGTTCCACTTGGATTTCAGAACGCAGCGCTATTGTCCTGACCTTGCTATTCTTCCACAAAATATCAACCGATCACATTCTGATCGGTTGGCATGGCAGACTTGTTATTAAGCATTAAATGCATGTTGCTGCTAGTTCAGGGAATGCACTTAATGCGCTAAATGCGTTTATTCCGCTAAATATGTTTAATGCGCTAATGCGTTTAATGCACATAATACATCCAGATACCATCTCCCGATTAGTATGAGATCAAATGAGATGTTTACAATCTCAAAGAAACCGATATCCTTCAAGTATATTTGGGGCCATTGTTATAACAGCTATCATTTTGGTGATTATCATGTTGTTTAATCGAGACCAAGTAAGTTCCTTCCACTGGCTGGTGACTTAGCAGACTCCGGTGGCGGTCCACCTAAAGATCCTTAAGCCTCAGGCCTTTGCTAGGTCACCCCTTGAAGACCCACCGCGGTGATGCTACTTTCCCTTTCTGGCCGGGGATCTGCTCAATGGCTTAGGGAAGGTAGGATTCAAACAGGTGGTTAGATCGAGATGACGTCTACGTATTTCTGGGAAGGCCCCCTGAGATCGCCATTGGACGCATTGGCCAATCGGGTCGCTAGGAATGCTCGGCGAACTGTGGTTGTCCGCCGAGCTCTAATACCTCGACCTTGTTATTAGATTACACAACCACAGAGGATTCAAACCATGCAATGGAAAGTTCCCAGTATTTCCTGCCTTTGCCTGAAACCGTCTACACGCTCCGCCCCCTTCTGTCTTGTATTTTTTATCTCCTGGACTTTGTAGCCATAGAAACGTTGATGACGACTCTCTCGGTCCTTCGTTTGGATTCTTGTTGTGTTTTTTTTATTTAAAAGAGAGAGCGGAGCAGGTGGATGCCTTTTCCAGAGATGACCTGACGAGATGTTTCATGGGGGGTGATGGGTGATTGGGTGGGAGAGGTGCCCATTTGAAGGGGAGCTGGGGTGGAGATGAGGAGAAGGCCTCAGTTCAGACTTTAAGACATCGCTGGTCCATGTGAACCTGTCCCTCCAGTGCGGGCCGTCAGGCACGGGGGTGTTAGGGTGAGGGGCAGGCGGGATTCAGACTATTAGTTCTGGGCTGCCCAAGCACACACTCACATGTGTGTGTAGAGGTCTCTCTGCTAATTATAGGCTGAAATCTGACAGAGAAAAATTAGAGGGAAGCTGGACAGCTGCAAGACCCTGAGGAGGAGGGTGGGGTGGGGGGGGGGGGGGGGGGGAGGGTGAGATGGGTAGAGGTGCGGGTGAGGGTGGGATGAGGAGGGTGAGGGAGCGAAGCCAAAGCAGGTTTGGATTTCGTTCTAAATCCTCAAAGGCCCTTCTTCCAACGAAAAACAAAATTCAATCATCTGGCTGTCCACCTCATCCTCTCTCTCGCCGATCGCCCAGTTCTTCATCAGACACTCTCTCCCCTGGCTGGTGGGGGGCAGGGAAGGGGGGGGGGGTCAAAGGTCAAGCCTCAGGATCGGATCGCCGGTGGGTTTGATGGGACCCGAACTAATGGCATTCCCTCTCAGGGCTTAGAGAGGAACCCAGAGACCTCCCCTGAATCTGATCACACACACAACCGTCAGCACGTCCTCGGACAGACAAACAAGCGCAGCCAGCAGATGGACAAAAACACCTGTGTACACACTCCAACTTACACACATACGCGCATTGGCACAAATAAACGGACCCACGCGTATTCGTACACACATACACACATTCACACACATGTTCATGCTTACACACAAACATTATATGTATATATATAAATACATATATACACATATATATATATATGGAAAATATGTGGTCAATATATATACATATGCATCTACACACACATGCACACATGTATGGACTCATGCACATAAAAATAAACATTTGCATGCAGACACACACGCACAGACACACACACTCTGACACACATAATTATTCTTACCCACACACACAATTTGTATCTATTTACACGCACACACGCACTCATGACACAAACACACACCCACACATACACACACACTCACAAACTATACCCAACAGAAGAATGGGAACGGCTGTTCCATAACTTTCAAGATTGAGGTACCGACAGGCAATAGGAACACACATAGTGTCCCAGGCTTCCTCCTGTGGTCTTAACATCACAGGGTACTTTCCGATGATGTTAGCCTTATAGCTTAGATCAGAGTTGCTCCCGTAATGTTAACATGTTAGCATAGGTCTGGGTTCCTCCCTGTGTGGTTTGCATGTTAACGTTAGCTGCGGCCGATGACTAAACGAGTGTTGTCACCTGAGCAGCGTGGTACGTCTTAGCAACAGCTCCCTGGTGACCTTATCTCCGGGAGATCGGCGAATCCCCCTCACCCGCTTGTGGCTGAGAGGGCTAATCTGTCCCAGCAGAACAGACACG
>NC_082401.1:8832938-8837669 GCF_031168955.1 Gadus macrocephalus
TGTGATTTAAAGATTTTGTATGATGTAAAGCTTTAGATATAGTTAAAGCTTTTATAAGGTGTGGAAAATGCATCCATGGTATCATAATGTGGGTGTTTTAACAAATTATAAAAACTAACTCCTGTTATCCTGTAAAACAAACTCTAAACCTACCACAAACTTTAACCCTAGGTAAACCTTTTTTATTCATTGTATTGAAAGAAAGAGTATATAAAAATGATCGTGAGCATTGACTCATGAATAATAATAAATATATTACAGAATATACATGCATCATATAAAAATACAAATAATGTAATCCTAACTCTAAAGCTTACCCTGACACCGACCCTAGTGCTAACACTAATCCTGGCGCTAACCCCACATTGTGTAAAGAAGATTGTGTAAAGACTGTTCTAACAGATGAAGAGATGATCCTCATTGTTTTGTCATCGGTTGTTTAGTCTGGTCTAAGCCAGCTAGCGGCTAGCGGCTAGTGGGTGGTGAGGGGGATTCCTAGCATTTGGAGAGAGGGCGAGTCAGCTGTGGTTGCGAGGTGTCATCCTGTGTGCGAAGTTTCCTCCCTGGGCCGGCTGTCAGCGCTGGGGCCCCGTGGAGTGTCCCTAGCCCCCAGGCAACACCTTCACACCCGGGCCAGAGACAGAGAGAGGACCTGGTGTGAGACTGTACATGGCTTTCAGCAGCTTGCTGGCAGCTAGCGGGCTTCACCTAGCAGCTAGCGCCTAGCGGACGCCAGTCGTCCATCAGCGGCTTGTTTGACCACAGTGTGGCATCACGTTCATCATGCAATTATGGAATATGGAAACACATTACAGGAACACATTAATGATACATTATTGTATCAGTACACAGGTATATCTGCTATGTGTTTATATATCAAATATATAAATACATTATACACATTAATGATACAATTATAGCACATTAACATATGAAGGATGCATTTTTATATCGAGTATATTAATGATATAATTATATAAATTATACAATTACATATAAAATAAAATACTGATTAACATAATGACACAATTATGTATCAAGTAGGCTACATTATGGATGCAATAATGTATCCAAAATATTAACTACACATTTATATACCAGGGCAATACACAACAAAATGATTGCATGTGACCAATAAAGAGCTGAATAAAGAGCATTACTTTGAGCAAAATTGTAATATCACAAAATTATGCACATTACACATTGCAAATAATATTATATCATGCATATATACATAATGCATAAAAAAATACATAAGCCGTCAGATACAAATCACCTACAATTATGTATTGAATTCATTCACATTCATATTATTTTACAAAATTATTTGAAAACCTAGAGTGCATGTACATTAATGATCCAGTTATTTAGATACACAAACATTTATGATGCAATAATTTAGACGGATTGTACATAAATAAATAAATGTAATATGCAAATATAAAGTTAAATGTATGCATAATATACATATATATATATGCATAATTGGACGGACCTGTTTGTTTTTATAAATGGATTGTTTATATATATTTAGACCAGAGCAACGGGGCCCTCTGACAGTGTGTGTGTGTGTGTGTGTGTATGTGTGTGTGTGTGTGTGTGTGTGTGTGTGTGTGTGTGTGTGTGTGTGTGTGTGTGTGTGTGTGTGTGTGTGTGTGTGTGTGTGTGTACGTGGCGTTGGTTGTGTGTGCACGTGGCATTGGTTGTGTGTGTGTGTATGTGTGTGTGTGTGTGTGTGTGTGTGTGCGCGAGTGTGTGTATGTGTGTTTGTGTGCATGCGCGCGTGTGCGTGTGAATGTGCCGTTGTGTGTGTGCGTGTGTGTGTGTGTGTCCGCCTGGCTGACAGTTGGCTAGGTTTGGGTTACGGGGGCTTAAGGTGTAACTTATTGGAAAGTGTAAGAGAGGCTGACGCAGTACTCCTTTCTATTTTCACCTCCCCCCCACCCCCCATCTGCTAAGGGTGCTCTGATGCCCTTAGCAGATGCCCTGCATTATTGCGAGGCAGGGAATTGGACATTCTGTCCATATAGCGCACTATAAATATCTCAGGGACGTTTATTGTTCTCACTAGGGTTCAGGTGCTAAAGCGTTTGGGTTTGCAGGAGGTCCTGGTTCTCCTGGTTCCTGGTGGTTCTTCTGAGAGGCTGGCAGCTCCGCTAACTGCCCAGGTGGGAGGAGGGATTATGGAGTTATTTGACAATGGAGCTCGCGAGGATGCTTCTCATAGCAGTAAACAAGTGTTTCGGGGTGTTTGGGGGTTTTCAGAGAGGACTGTCGGACCTATCGGTCAGACAAATAGCTACAGCCAGCTAATGTGGTCAGCTTTCTATACGGACAGTGAAAATGTATCCTGCTGGAATAAAATTAATATATTTGCTGGCACATATAGTTACTTAGCATATGCAAGAGCACATGCTAATTGAATTCACTGAATGATTAATGTAATACATTTGATAAAACAGCTTCTATTTCTGAGGGGAACATAAAATATGAGACATACGGGAGATGAACTGGAGTTTTTAAGCAAATACTTTTAAATTACAATTCAATCATAAATCATCCAAGATACGATTTTTTTTTTTAGATGACTGATTGATTTTCTTTCATCTCGTCTTTTGAAGTACGAGGCCGACCATGTTGTAGGTACTTCTCTGCATGACTTCTAAGTTACTACGATACTGCGATGTTATTCACTACTATGTAAGTGTGCTGCTACCTCGACCAATCAGACAGGGCCTTCACACCTGGTCCCCTACAGCAGTCATTACCTTTTAATTGGCGCTCTGAGGGGCAAACCGCTAATTTGGTGCAGCTACTCTTACCACTAATCCTCCGGCTGTGGCTGAAAATAGATTAGCTCTCCTAGCATTTCGCTAAGGATGCACATATTCAGTATACATCGTTTCCCAGAATACCCTGGGGCCGGCTGGCTGGCTAATTGAATGTGACTTCAGACGACATTCTATACGACAGAGTGTGGGAGCGAGAGAGCATGACTATATATGTGTGAGTAGAAAACTACATTACTATACGCGCGCAGTGTGTGTGTGTGTGTGTGTGTGTGTGTGGTGTGTGTGTGTGTGTGTGTGTGTGTGTGTGTGTGTGTGTGTGTGTGTGTGTGTGTGTGTGTGTGTGTGTGTGTGTGTGTGTGGTGTGTTTGTGTGCGTGTGTGCGGAAATCTCGCTTTCCATCCTGATAGAGATTTGCATGTATATTAACATATCTGTGAGGTTCAAAATGACGTCAAGCACCCCCCCCCCCCCCATTGCTTCCAGCCGTTGGTAGTACCATTTCATCAGGGATTATTCTGTGTAACCCTATTGTTATTAGGTTTCATGTTTTCTGTAGCTTTGTTGTTCTAAAATGTGTTGTGGTCCTCTAATTTATGTTAAGTTTGGCTAAGGTTAACAGCTACTGATATCTTCTGAGGCTAAAGCTGAACATCTAGTGGTCAGCAGCGACGCTGCAGCTACTAACAACACTATGGTGAGGCTACAGCTAGTGGTGAGGCTACAGCTAGTGGTGAGGCTACAGCTAGTGGTGAGGCTACAGCTAGTGGTGAGGCTACAGCTAGTGGTGAGGCTACAGCTAGTGGTGAGCTACAGCTATTGGTGTGGCCACAGCTAGCGGTGAGGCCACAGCGGTGTGGCCAACAGCAAGCGGTGAGCCCACAGGTAGCGGTGTGGCCACAGCTAGCGGTGAGGCCACAGCTAGCGGTGTGGCCACAGCGGTAGCGTGTCTATGTTCCCCGGGTCCTATGTTCCCCCGGGTCCTTTGTTCCCCTCTTTGTATGAGACTGGGGAACATAGGACCCTTTTTTTAAAAAAGGGTCCTATGTTCCCCGCTTTTCCCAAAAGGGTCCTATGTTCCCCGATATGTATGTGACCGGGGAACAAAAAGGGTCCTATGTTCCCCAGTCTGTTACGTTTTCCACCATTACTGCCAAATTCCGGCCGAGATAACCACCATTGCATGTCTTTACCTTTTGTGGAAGAGGGAGAGATGTCGGAGAACCCGACGCAGTCTATTCATAATATTGTAATGACCACGGAAGAGGCAACGCCGGTAGACAAACCCTGAGAAAGCCCAATCCCTACGAGAGCTCCCCGCGCTACGGCCATCCGGAGGCGCACAGAGCTTTTGCCCGTGATATTATAGATACAATTGTCTTATATTATATACTATATAGAGCTCCGGGAGTCGCAAACGGCAACAATCACTTTCTCCTCCATGCTGCAGTTCACCCCGGACTGCACTGCACTGAGTTGGGCCGGTTGAACGCTGATTCGCTGTTACGTTACACATGTCACTCAGTAGCCACGCTGTTGAACACTGATTGCTGTCATCACGCGAATGTCGCGTCAAAGTTTAAATATTTTTAAAGATTGATAGATTGCGGGGACATAGGGATGACCCCGCCACAGCTAGTGGTGAGGTTAAAGCTAGCGGTGTGAACAAAAGCTAGCGGTGTGGCAACAGCTAGTGGTGTGGCAACAGCTAGTACTAAGGCTATACAACCAGTAAGAAGATTGTCTTCAGAGGGACCTTGTGAACTCTGGGGGGATCCGTCTTGTCTGTGACAGAGGGTTTATATCACAGCCTGGGGGCCACTGTCCTGACCTGCAGGACAAGGGGCCTCTACAGGGGCCCTCCTGGTCTGACCCTGCTCCCAGCACATGGCTTGCATACCTCACCTAGGGCTTAAAACTCAATCCCTGGAGGCTGTGTGGT
>NC_082401.1:8837769-8985269 GCF_031168955.1 Gadus macrocephalus
TTCTTCTGATTTTTAAACTTTTTCAACCTTTTTATTGATTTATAAAGCGCTTCTATGAACTAAGCCCAAAGTGAGTTAGTGTGTGTGTGTGTGTGTGTGTGTGTGTGTGTGTGTGTGTGTGTGTGTGAGGTATACCTTATAAAAGGTCTTCGAAGGTTCTGTGAGCAGGAGGTTGATTATTTCATCTGTCCAACCCTGTCTGAAAAAATTATGATGTTGGAATTATTCTCTCTACTTGAACTTTGGAAACTTGGAAAGTGTTGGCCAACTATATTTGAAGTCAGGTGCTTGGAGTGCTTGGCTCGTCCCTATTTTGAACAGGACATTCTCCAGATCTCTCCATTCCTCTCCCGTCTGGTCTCCTGTCCCCTCTCTTCTCGACTGTCTTCTCTCCTCTCGTCTCTCCGCCCCTCCTTTCCTGCCTCCTCTCTCCTCCTCTCTCCTCTCCTCTCCCTCCTCTTCTCTGACCAGCAGGGTTATCAAGAGGTTTACTGGCCATGCTGCAACAAGCACACTGGGAACTCGCTTTCCTGACCATGAGATTTAACTCCCCCTTCGGGCCCTGTGACCCCTCCCCCCCCCGCCCCTCACACACACACACACACACACACACACACACACACACACACACACACACCCACACACACACACACTCACACACACACACACACACACACACACACACACACACACACACACACACACACACACACACACACACACACACACACACACACATAGCAACGCAGATTCTAAACTCTTGCTGACATCCAGAAACACGTGTCTAGGTTGCTACCCAGCGTTTATTAAACAGCCTCTAAAATGGAAAATGTTGTCTCGTAAAGAGAAGTCCTACTTTCCTCGGGCGTCCACGGACGTCCTCCAACGGAATGGAAAACGCCGACCGCTAAGACGCATCCAGGGGATGATTGATTTATATGCGGCAGTCATCCCCCCCCCCCCCCCCTCCCCTTCCCCCAATTTCATCCGCCAGTTTATTTACACGCTGATGTGATCAATACTCTGCTGGCGCGTGGCTTGGAAATGTGGACGCCCAGACGGCGTGGCGAGCCACAGCGTCTCTGCGCGGAAAAATGAACGCGTCACTCAAAGAGAGCGGCAGCAAAGCACCCTGGCGACACACCGTTTTAGTGTTTCAGCGGGAAAGGCTGAAAAACACGCCCGGCTCGTGACCTCTGAGCTTGTACGTGTCAAACCCGAACGCCCGGTGATGGAGAGGGGAGGCGGGTTCAAGGTGTCGTGTGTATTCTAATTAAAGAGTCTCAACTGTAACCTCGACGACAGCGCTGTCTGTTGGATTCTGGCTGAAACGGTACCGGATGATGTCATCAGTGACCTAGCTGTGTGTGGGTTTTAGTAGACGATTAGGGTTATCCCCTTGGGGGGTTGGGTGGTAGTGTTTGATTAATTAGTCTTTAAAATGTAAATCTCTCAGAAAAGCAGCCTTGGTTAAGCACACTCAGGGCCCTTACCTCTCCTGTCCTCTCCTATACTTATTTTTCCCATATCCTATTCTTCTCTTCCGCTCCCCTTCTCCTCTTTTCTCTCCTCCTCTCCACTCCAGTCCTTTCCCTCGGCTCCTCTCCTCCTCCCCTCCTCTTCTCAATCCTTTCTCGCTCCGTTCCCCTCCACTACTCCCCTCTTTCAAATTTAAATAAACAAAAAAAAGGTCTTCAGCTTGTCACTTACCTAACCAGCGACCACTGACCATGCTAAGCTGAACTGACCGAGTCTGTCTTAGGAGAGATGCTCAAAAGCTACCAAGGTGGGGATGCCCTCCATATCAGCCTGCAGCCTTTAAGGGGAACCAGATATGGGTCTTCCCTCGGCAAGAATGACAAAGTGTCAGATCTGGGCCGTAAATCCCGCCCCGGTGCATCAAGCTGTCTGCAGATCTCTAAGGTGAGCAACCAGTTGGTTCTGGGAGGAAAAACAAGCTTGCTAGCTGCCATCGCTGACACTGCGCTAAATGTCGTAACTCAAGACCTGTTGCGAGTGTGAGTTACGAGCTGCTCTGCTTAGAACAGGACATCCTGTCTCTGTGTCCCTCTCACTCTCTCTTTCTCTCTCTCTCCTACTCTCAATTAGTCACCCACCCTCTATCACTCTCTATCTCTGTCGGTATGTCTGTCTCCTCTCAATCACACTCTCTCTATCACTATGTGAAATTGAGGCCTCTACTGGCATGAGGATACAATTCAACAAAATACTAAGATAAATGTCTAACTCTCTCTCTCTCTCTCTCTCTCTCTCTCTCTCTCTCTCTCTCTCTCTCTCTCTCTCTTTCTCTCTCTGTCTGCCACTCCGTTCTTGCTCTCATGTATTTTCCTTCATTGCCTTTCTCTATCTCTTTTTCTCGAATACCTGCTCCCTCACTGTCGCTTTCTTTCTCCCTCTCTCTCTCTCTCTGTTTCTCCCTCTCTCTCTTTTTCTCTCATTCTTGTCATTGGCGGTGTCTGCTGAACTAAATTCCAAACCTTCCAAATGTGCTACAAGTCAGGACAGCGGCGGTGTCACACACTCTTTATTTTAACAGTTTTGACACAAGGCGCCCGCGATACGCATGGTAAATCTCCCAGCGGGGGAAATTTATATTCTGCTCTGGCAGGGGCCGGACAGCCTATAGGGTTTGAGGCCCCCCACTGAGAGGTGGCACTCTGCCCGGGAGTCAAAATGCTTTTCTTTTCAATTTGATTTAATAAAAATAAAATCATCAGTCATTTGATCTCACATAACAAATGTATATAGAAGAGTATAAATGCAGCATTTTCAAGTGATCTATAACACATTTTAGATATAAACACACATATGTCCAGATTAGCATAAGAAAACAAAGCAGATGGATATGTAAACATACAGGGGTTAAAAGTGCTCCCCAGACACCCTGTAGCTTGTTGTATAGCCATGTCTTCAGGGTTGTTTCAGTGTTGGATTTTGGATAAAAAACTGTTTTGAATTTCTTTGAAGATCATCCATCATTCATTTACACTCCCTCCCCCGAGCGATGAATGTTCCAATCATTTCAATACATTTGTAAAAGGCTTTCAAAGGGATTGTGGACAGAACGATCTGCAGATTGAAACGTTGATCATCGGGATGGTCTAATGGCTAGGGTTAGGTAGGGGGCGCTGTGGACTTGAACTTGTTGGTACAGTTCCCTCCTTTTCTTCAGATTAATGGGAGATTGCTTGTCTTGGCACAGACTGCTTACATATTGTCATATTAACATTTCTGTTTAATAATCGCCCAACAGCAGACTGTACAGCTTTAAAGATTTACTTCAAAGTGCAACTTGCAGCTTGGCATCCAGAGTTAATCAACATGTTGGGAACGTATGTCGGAAACTAATATAACAAATGAAACTTGTTTGAAGGCAAACCCTAGAGCTGGAGTGTGTGGCAGGAGAGCAGATGATTGTCAATAAAGGAAGGTGGCAGATATAGAGCTGTCAGTGGCGGATATGGGGAGTCAGGGTAGGGAGGATGGGGGAGGTGAGGGAGAAGAGAAAGCAGAAGAAGGGAGGAGAGAGGGAGATGAAAAAAGAAAGTGATCATGGAGAGGAGGACACACACACTCCAGGGGCCTCCCTGCAGCTATGTCTGACTGCTTCGTATTAGTGTTTAATCAAGTTAGAGGATTCTCTCTCGCCCTCTGTTCCTCTCTTCCCTCTCTTTTCTGTTTTCATTCCGATCAACTGGAATCACTAGCTTGCATTATCCAATAACACACACACACACACACACACACACACACACACACACACACACACACACACACACACACACACACACACACACACACACACACACACGCGCGCACATAAACACACGCACACACATGCACATAAACACACGCACACACACACCGACGTGCGCACACACAAACACGTGTTTAACTAGTATTCCTACAGAGTAACACCAGACAAACAGTTTAGTGCTAGCACACCTTACGACAAAATAAAAACGTGTGTATGAGTGCTTATGTGTGTGATTGCTTGAAACTCAGAACACTTGTTATAGTAAATATGAATTACTTGTATAAATACAGAGACTGGTACCCACATCACGCAGGTCTTCAAGAAGTAACAGAATACTGTGATGTAAATCTAATGATTGACAGCTCACTGTGTCGTGTGGGTGGTCCCACCCTGCTGCATCTAGCCCTGAGGGGTTCCGACATGTGATCCGCCTCTTTAAGACCACACCCCTTTCCAAGTAGCTCCGCCTCTTAAGGAGATGCCTGGATTATTTTCAACACCAAATGTTCCTGTTATGACACCATGTTCAGTTCAGAGGAGAGGAGGGAGAGGACACAAGGAAGGAGAGGAGGGGAGGAGAGAGTAAAGGAGGAGAGAGAAAGCAAGACAAGATGAGGAGGGGACACAAGAAAGGAGGGGCGGAGAGACAGAAAGGAGAGAGGAGGAGGTGAGAGGAGAGGAGGAAAGACAGGATGAGGAGGGGAGAAAGAGAAGCGGGAGTAGGAGGTGAAACAAAAGAGAGGGAAGGAGGTGAGAGGAGGAAATAAAGGAGGAGTAGAGAGGGGGAGGAGAGTCTAAAGAGGTGTTGTTGAGCTTTGGTTTGATGTGAATATTCTGTCTCCTCCCTGACCCCACACTCGAGGGCCTCAGGCTGTTATAGGCTGATCAAAGCGGCTTCATGAAGTCCCCATTATACAACACCTTTGTATTCAAGGATCATGTGGGTGTGTTCACCATTCAACCCGTCCACCATCACAATGATGTATTCACCAATGTATTCATCAATGTATCCACCATCATATTGATTTATTCACCATTTATTTGCCCATCGTATCTACCATCATATTCATGTATTCACCATGGTATTCCGAATTGAATCCACCGTCATGCTCATTTATTCCCCAATCATATCCAACCTCATATTAATGTATTCACCATCATGTTCGCCGTCATATCCACCATCGTAATAATGTATTAACCATCATGATCACAATCATGTTCATCCTCATATTAGTGTATTCACCATTGTTTTCATCATGGGGTTCCCCTTCATAGCAGTGGCTTACTGTTTCCAACAGCCAACCTGCAATGGGTTTGGTCTGCACTCAGCTAGTATTTACGAGGTGTGTCATGTGATCTGGGCGCTCCCATAAAACAGGTAAACATGGCCAGCCACGTGTAAGCGTGTGTTTATGGATTTCCAGAGGAAATACATTAAACATGTAGCTAAAGCAGTCTTAGTTTTTGGTAGGAAAATATGAGGGGAAACTTTTAAAGTGGTTACAATACGATTGTCCCGCCAGAACCCAGCCAGGCATTAAGCTCAGAGCCATGTCAGAAAGGCCTCTCTGTCTGGCTGGCATGCTGCTGCACGGACCCGGCCGGTCATTTCTGACAGGAAATTACACGTCTGTCAGCCTGGCGTACCCCTCGTAAATCACAATTCGACCAGCAGGGGGCGTATCGTAGACACACTACCCCCTTGGTCAGTCCCAATTCACCGATTGTGTTTACAGGAAATTATACCACTCCTGCTTTAAAAAAAAATCTCAAAAGCTAAAACTGTTTTCCCTGTCATAAATCTGCTTACTTAGAAAGGATTCCAGTGCGGTTCTGGAAATCCTATTTTCTCATGTGTAATGAACGGCCACAAATCGTCCCGCTGCGCTTAACGTTCGTCCTTCGATGCGACGGACAAACATCCAGCGTGCGACCTTGCTATTGTTTTCCGCCGAGCCTTCTGGCTCCCCCTGGCTCCTGGCTTTCAGCGGACAGAGGCTCTTGTTGCCGAGGCGCTCCAGATTTACGGCGCTGTATAATCGAGGTAACAACCCCAGATTTAACCTTCAATAAGACTCCAGTTTCACAGAGGGTTTCCCCGCGCATCGAGACGACGTTTCCACATCCCTCAGAAGAGTCGCAACTTATTAGAGTGTTTTTGGAACAAACTGGGGCATTGCAGGTTGACGTGGATTTGTATTTATTTTCTGCCTTTAATTGGACAAATGAATGGCATTCCTGGTGGTGGGCATAGTGGTGTTATTGTTCTTGCAGGGTAAACACTGGAGGGCCCTGTACGGGGCCTTAAACTTGTAGAATAAACAGGGCTCCCAGGGGCCTGGATTGAATGTCTGTTTATGGCTTGTAAGACCAAGTGCTGTGCTTTAAAATCACTAATTACATCAGCCCTGTACTGTTCTACTGGTCTGGGGGGGGGGGGGGGGTATATGGTACTTCGGTGTGTGAATGTATGTAAAGACTGTCTGGGTGCAAGTGTCTTTTTGTGCAGATGTACGTGCTTGCATGTGTGTAGGTGCATGTGGCTGCGTGTAGGAATGTGTGTTGTATGTAGGAGTCAGGAGCGAGAGTCAGGTGGCAGTAAAAATAAAGACTCAAAACCACCGGTTTCTTTTAAACAAACCTATCCAGAAATAGATCAATGGTTAGGAAACTTTTATTCTTCATAAAATAGAAAATCCAAAAGTTAATGAAAATTTGTTAGTAAAGTAGAAATATAAAAATCATTAAATTGAGATTGTGTTTGTAGGCCTGTGTTTGCCCATGTCTACATCCACGCGTGCCTTTGTCTATGGGTGTGTGGACATGTGTTTGTTTGTGTTTGCATGTATGAGTGTTTGTGTGCATATGTGTTAATGTGTGTGTGTGTGTGTGTGTGTGTGTGTGTGTGTGTGTGTGTGTGTGTGTGTGTGTGTGTGTGTGTGTGTGTGTGTGTGTGTGTGTGTGTGTGTGTGTGTGTGTGTGTGTGTGTTTGTGTTTGTTTGCGTACTTCCTGAGGTTAGTTAGCGAGCAGTTGCTCTTAGCCAGAGCTCATAACATCACCTCATCATTCAACAGACCCCCCTACGTACCCCCGTTCCTCTAGCACACACCCTCTCCCCACCCCTGTCTCTAGGGACCGGTTGCCCTGGTAACCAGCCCAAACACCTGGCCTGTGTTCCTCAGGTGAGAGCTGGACGGACTTGACTCACTGGTCAGACCTTTCAGCCAATCATGCAGGGCGATCAGAACTCTTGTCTGCTCTTAAAGTTTAGACAGAATTAAAAAAATTTGATCAGCACTTTAACCACAACATTTTTTCAGCTTGTTGGGTTTCCACGGAAGAACAATCAATTCAACATTTTATTAACTACAAACATTTTTAGTACTGCACGACCAAGTTTCCAAAAAGCAGCCGGACAAGTGGCGAGTGGTTTAAGGAAGCAGAACCACCATGTCAGTCATTCTCTTTAGCTTTCTTAGTGGCAGTAAAGTGCATCGAAGTTGGTGCATCAAGGTCACACCAGGTATGTTTATTAGGCCTATTATTCTGCTGGGCTACATTTGACTTGGCCCTGTGCGGACATAATTACTTATTTTCATGTGAATGTAATTGTAACGTAATGGCACGTCCCACGGCGAGCCCGGGTTGAGTTTGACGTATGGTGTGAGTATATTTAATTCAGCATCTGTTCCCTGTGTGTTTGCGTGTTGGCCTCCAGTGCGGGCCGCCACATGTGTGATGGTTAGTCAAGCTCTTTAATGGAGCAACTTGAACCTTTGGCGCATTCTCCCAGAGATGTGGGTCACACATATTTATATCCCAGATCAGATTTACCATCCAGAGACAAAGATCCAGTCCAGAGAACCGCCGAGCGCCGTGTTACGACCGCGCACTGTAACAATGTCAGTGCGGAGCTGATATGTAACTGTATCTGCCCCGGGTTCAGGATCCCACACTAACCTAAAGTCAGCCTCCCTCCTCAACACACAACTCTTCCGTTCATTAACCTTTCCAAGTGTCTCTGATGAATCAAAGTGTGGTTATTGGTTTCTTATTAAACCTGGATTAACCATCGTCTTTTCTTCCTAACACCAGGGACAAAAAATTACTATATTGCTATACGTTGAGCTGGAAAATCCAGTCTGGTTGAAGGTTGCCCTTCACAGAGTAACGTATAGAGTGCATTAACTGGTATTTCCTTTTCTGACGTTGTTTTACTAGCCTACCCCTAATCTATTGTTTTATGAATATATTAGCACAACTTATATTTTTGACTAGAAACTAAAGCCATAATAATTGTTGTTTAAATGTATGCATCTTGTAATTGATCTCTTGAATATAATGATAATGGAATGTATCTCAGATTTAGAAAGTTGTTTTGCAAATTAACCTTTCACATAAAAGCATGTTGTTGATATTCATAAATATCATTGAGAAAACGGCTCTACTCTGTTTATATGAGCTGTACACAGCAGCAGGTGAACATTTTAAACACAGACGATGATTAGAATACCTACTTTGACGATCTGTTGCAGAAAGGTTTTAATAGATGCAATATTGCCACCTAGCGGTGAGTTAAAAATCTATTCTGAAACTAAACTGTAAATTGCATTATACACGCAACATAAAATATTATCTTTTACAAAAAGAATAAGGAAGTAAAAAAACAATGCTAATATTTATTCATAGAAGTATTAAAACAAATTGCTCTGGTCATGTTTTTAGAACATAAGAATTCAGCTTCAGTCGGTTTATTAAATTAAATACAAGATTATAGGCTGACTAAAACACCTGGTATTTGGTATTTATGTAGGCCTATATATAAAATAAAAGGGGGTCTATGAGAGCGAGCAATTACAGAAGAGGCCTCCATTTATGAAGAGAAATCCTCCAGTCGAGACATACCGTGAGGCCAGTGAGGCCCCGGGTGACTTTGTGAAAGTAGAAGTGGATCTTTTTTTATTATTAATTTGAATGTAGCCTATTCATGGTTTCATATATTTATTTAATTCACTTTTTTTTATCCAAAATTGTATTCAGGCTTACCTTAGATATTATACAAATTCATTTGGATTAGTTTATTTGAATTTACCTTGATGAGTAACATTGTGTTACTTACTTACCTATTGTTTAATGAGAAAATGCACCATTTTAAAAGGTGCTATATCCTAAACGTGGCTCTTGTTATTATCCCTCATGACTAAAGTAGTAGCTAAACAAATATAACCCTAGACGATTTACGTTTTTATACAGTCTGTAAATAATCTGAGCGCGGTACGGCTGGCTCGGCGTGGGAAAGATTCCCGAGGAATGTTTCATAGGTGTGATATTTACAGCTCCGACACCGACCCTACGGCGGTCTTTACGGTCGGTCTTGTAGGGCTTCCTTGTCGGCCCCGAGATCATGCTAACTTTAACACGGAGTGAAGATTTTTTTAAATGTTATGTTTAACGTTTCACTTTGGTCGCCACGTAAGCACACTGGTGGAGAGTTAAGTGTCTGAATGCACATTGTTTAGATAATATTTTTCTATGCTTTCTTTTTTTTCCTGTAGGCCGATAGGGCCTATGCACATATGCAAGCCTTTTTATTGTGATAATAAACATTGGTTTTACATGCATTTTTTGTACTGTCTGGAGAAGAGCAATTCAGAAACAAATAAGGCCTACATTTTCCTCTGGGATTGCTAAAGAAACCTTAATCTGAATGTTTCTAATGCTCAGAACATTAGGCCTAAGCTACAAAACCAGGCAAGACAGAAATCCACCTCCGCTGCAACTCTGTCCAGCTGTTCTCTGACACCGCTCGATTTACTCGGCGGGTCCAGTGCCTGGCGACGGTAAATCCACTCTACCGTACATTTACACGCCGTAAAGTCCCGATACATCTGGGTGATTTAAGCGCCGGGTTGGCGGGTGACTGGGGGGGGTGTGTGGGAACCCAGGGACTAGGGGTTCTTGCCAGAGAGGGAGCAAGTGGGGGAGACCTGGTGGTCTGGTACTCAGAGGGTCTCGACCCTGCGCCCCCCCACCTCCACCACCCTGTGTGTGTGTGTGCATGTGTGTGAGGAGAGTTAATTCTCTCCAAGCTCTTCCACACATTGTATTTTATGTGGAGCCCCTGCTTGTGGTGTTTTACAGCAGTTCGCTCGTTGGTGCACTCGCTTTTATTCGTGTTGAAAGCCATCAAGAGACATGGTCACGGGTTTGAGACAGTTTATTTGCGGAAATAAAAAAACGTCATGGGTAAGTTACATCCTTTCTAACGACTCTCATCATCAGCGCTTACATAGAAAACTAAACGGTATAAATCCTCCTGGTGGTCTAGACAATGGTGAGGATGACTCTCTCCCTCCGCCTCCTCTTCTTCCTCTTCTCGTCCAGACGCCCGGTGGCGTCGGCAAAGAACATCACCTCCTCCTTGCTCTCCAGCTCTCTCTGGAGGAACTGCAGCGCGGCACTGTTGAAGCCCAGCACGTCCTGCAGGGCGGGGGAGAAAACACCTTTTAGACACGCGTAACACACTCTTCTATTGTATCTTTCAGTCTGTGATGCATCTTGTTCGCACTGAGGTAATGTAAATGTACATTTCCCAAGCCATTACAACCTTTTGGATACAACTCAAATACAGTGATCATGGTGATGTCACAGCCAATTCAAAATAATCCCATGATGCATTCTGATGTACAAGCCCTATCCTTCCGAAATGGAGGTATGTGCGCCATTATGCAGAAGCCCTATCCTAATTTTCACATCTGAATAATTCTAATGATTAAATAGTAAATAATGTTCTCAATAATAACTGGATCAAGTTTAGACTTGCCGGTAATGATTAAAAAATATTTATATATATATCCCATAATAGGGTGTGTCTGCATGGTTACTTACTCGGATCTCCCGAATTTTGGAGATGGTATTGTCCTTCAGCTGGTCAATGACGGACAGCATCATCTGGTTACTGGTGATCTGGCCAAAGTGGATCCTGCAAACACACATCCCATAATAAAACACTATGGTGACACATAATGAACGAGGGAATCATTCTGCACAGCCCTTTTTGATGTACCAGTATATCATGATCTGTCTCCACGTGATGATGGGTTGTATAATGACCCATCTGTCCAGCCTGCTATACCTGAGCAGGAAGAACCGTGTACAATGACCCATCTGTCCAGCCTGCTATGTTCCTGAGCAGGTAGAACCCTGTATAATGACCCATCTGTCCAGGCGTGCTATGTACCTGAGCAGGTAGAACCCTGTATAATGACCCATCTGTCCAGGCGTGCTATGTACCTGAGCAGGTAGAACCCTGTATAATGACCCATCTGTCCAGGCGTGCTATGTACCTGAGCAGGTAGAACCCTGTATAATGACCCATCTGTCCAGGCGTGCTATGAACCTGAGCAGGTAGATCCCTGTATAATGACCCATCTGTCCAGGCGTGCTATGTACCTGAGCAGGTAGAACCCTGTATAATGACCCATCTGTCCAGGCGTGCTATGTACCTGAGCAGGTAGAACCCTGTATAATGACCCATCTGTCCAGGCGTGCTATGTACCTGAGCAGGTAGAACCCTGTATAATGACCCATCTGTCCAGGCGTGCTATGTACCTGAGCAGGAAGAAGAGGCAGCGGCAGACCAGCTCCACCTCCAGATTCCCCTGGAGGTAGCTGTTGAAGAGGGTCAGCAGCTCAGGGACGTAGGGGAAGGGCAGCACCAGCAGAGACACCTCCAGCTCACTGTTACAGATAAGACACACAGTTAAACTATACAAGAGCTCCTCGTTTTAATATTCAATCAGAACTAATTGGATAGCTTTACTTGGGACTTGTACATCTAAACATTCTTAAAGCTCCCATGGCATGCCACCAGGTGTGGTGTGATTAGCCGTTACAAGCCGTTTTGGAAAACTGCCTCTTCTGACATCACAAGTGGGCGTGTCCAACTAAAAACTTTACTGGCTAATCACACTCACAACTGGTGGTATAGTATGTCACCTTTAATTCAAACCCAAATGGCGGTAAACTATTTTATGATCAAGACAAGATCCCCAACCTGACCTTCTCTTACAATCCTATAAGATTAGCACCTATGTTGGCTAGGTTACATTATTGGGGGGGTTTGCCCTCATGTTAGCAAGCCTAGGTGTAAAGCTTCTAGTATTGCTAAACTATTGGCTTAGCAGCCAATTGACCTGTAGCTGGGGAGCAACTGGCTGCGGGTAAAACAGCAGGCGTGCTCATTAGGTTACATTGTGGACAGGAGTTCTCACCTGGATCGGACCTTCTTGATGACGTCCAACACGTAGCGGGAAGGCTAACAGGACGAGAGGACAGACTGGGTTACCATGGCGATCCACAACATCTCACTACATTGTAATGTCATCAGATTTTAGTTGAGTTTCATCAGAGCGATGCAGACTGATTTCTGTTGTCATCTGTTCAGAGGTTCACGAGAAAAGTTGGTTCCGTTTGAAGTCTAGTGCAACAAAACAAAAGACGGATCCAGTTGTGACTTACCGAGACGTTCCCAAAGGCCACAAGGATGGGGTTAGGATTGGGCAGAGGCAACTGCAGAATACAATGTAGTATTAGATTATTTAAGGATTTCTGTAGACAGTGCCACTAGATGGAGACAGAGCAAAGCTAGGAAAACAAGTCAGTGGTTACACATCAACTTGCAGATTTAACCCGCAGTTAATGCATGGAGAAAAAAAGTTAGCATTTCTGATTAATAATGCAACACGCATGCTCGACATTGTGATTCTCTACTGTAGCTCTTGAATATGCCTAACTACCAGTTATGTCACAGTACAAAACTAGTCAGGGTGCAATTCCATGTCTAAAAAAATATTGATTTGATTTGATATTCATGCATTAACAGGGGGTGGCAAGTCGCTCTTATTTTCTGGATGAATCCAAGCTAAAGTGCTTGCATGCTGTAGCTATCCCTGCAAGGCAAGTGAGTGTGTGAGTGAATGATGTACCTGTTTGCCAGCGTTCTCACAGGCGTACTTGTGCTCCTCCAACTTGCGGCTCTCCGATCTGTAGAGCTCCAGAGCCTCCATGATCCTCTCAGCCTGCACACACACACAACACACAGGCAGGTCATCACATGCACAACACACAACACACACACGCCAAGGAGGGGTTTTCTGTTATGACCTGGTCCTCTGGCTGGCCCCAACCAGCCAGAGCTCTTTGGGTGTTTAAACAAACCAACTCACAGCTTTCACCGTCTCCACTGTCTTCTTGGCGGCCGGAGCCACTTCCCCTTCCGTCTCCCCGGGAACCTGAGGTCAAACCGGGCACAACCAATCAGTGACAACTACACACGAACAAACGCAAAATCACTTTCACAATACATGTGTTGAGATTGCATCATTTTTAGATGTATTTATTCATGTGCACTCACCACAGGTTCTCTTTCTTTGGCAATGCTCTCTTCAAACTCTGCTTCGCGCTCCTAGGAAACAAAGGCCGGGAACAAAAGGTATCTACTATTTACATTGTTTGATGTTGTACAGATGAAATAGGAGTGAAACAAAAAGGTCTACACACAATTGAGATTAAAAATACCAAATCGTACTTAGTAGTCAGATACATATATATATATGCATATAATATTATATAAAATATTTATCATTATAATTAAGGCTATTAAGATCTATAATTAAAGTAACTTTTTTAAAAATTACATGAAATATGACAATATAAACAATATGATTGGTAGAAATGAACTACGGAACTGAACGTTACAAAATAATTATTCATGGTTGTGTATTTCACAACCATTCAAACTCCTAAACTGCTAAATGCTAGCCCACTCACAATCTCGCGCTCCTCGTCCAGAATGATGGGCTCGCGGGTTCGATCCCAGAGCCGGAGGGACTTGTCATGGGAGGAGGAAACCAGGTAGTCTCCACTAGGACTCACAGCCAGGGTCCAGACCTCCCGATGGTGGCCCTGAGGGGACACATTCAGGGCTCATTATTGTCCGTCAGGGTGACAGAAAGTGTCTACTCATTAACTACTACACATAGTGTTTTCTGCTGATTGGTAGGTTAAAAAAATTTAATGTTCTACAAACGTAAAAAGAGCAGTGTTTGTGAGACCAAGAGAGCGGGCTGAAGCGATAAAGGGCTGATGAGAGAGAGGGCTGATGAGAGAGGGATAGAAACACACCTCTAGCGTCTGGATGAGCACAAACTTGTCTGCGTCCCACTGTTTGATCTTCTTGTCCTTTCCCGCCGTGAAGAACAGGTGAGTCTTGGGAACAAACTGGAGGAACATGACGCTGGAAAGGGAGAGAAATGGATGCCAATTCATCTGATTAGTTTAATCATAGTTTTTATTGCTTTTATTAGTGCATTTGCATTTTTTTGGCCAACATTTTCATGGCAATACAAGACATCATGAACCAGCAGTTAAACTTGTAGTTTGTCTTCACAATCGGGACCAAAGGTGTGGAAACGTGACATCGTTATAATGTGCCTCAATGTGTCCCGGTTTATTCTGGGACCCTACCTGTCGTCGTGGGCAAACAGAGAGCGATGACAGTCTCCAAAATCCAAACCCCAGATCTTGACATTTCGGTCGGCCGAGCCTGTGATGATCAGTGTGCTGTCCTGGAGGTCAAGGGAGCACAAGAAGAAGAAATATGAATCAACTGTTTAAGGATAACTTTCGTATGACTTCCTTGTTTCGTTGAGTGAGAGATAGTGGAATAATTGTTGTTTGTTGAATCATTTGTTTTTTTCTGGCATACTTACGTGGGATATGTCCAGACAGAGAACGGGAAGCTTGTGTCCGTACAGCGACAGGAAGAACTAGAGGCAACACAAAAACAAGACTTAAGTCTCCTTTGATAAAAACCTCAGCACTGCCAACTCAACAGACCACAGGACCCATATTAATCTACATATTGAATCTGACTGGAGGGAAGGCCCTCGATATTCAAAATATAGATATATCGGCCGTTATTCAAGATATAATGATTTATCTATTTGGTGGTATTTTGGAGGTGGAGCAGCTCCTTGGGATTTGCTGCTCACCCTCCAGTAAGTCTTTGGGCCACAGCAACATTGGATAACATAATGGGGACCAACTGTATGGGGAGGAGCTACCTTAACACAGAACAGGATGTAAAGCTGTTAGTGATGACGTTGATGTGCTCGGTTAAAGTTTTCAGATTAGCTCATGTTGGCCAACATATAGGTCGATAAGACGTATCTGTGTCAGCCGAAAAATCGGCCTATCGATATATCAGTTGGGCTATACCGGAAACACAGTTGATGTTGCACTCTGGGATTTTTTTCAAATCACGTGTATGAATCAGTACCGTCTGTGGGAGTGTTCCACCTTGTGTGCGTGTGTGTCAGGAAAGAGTCAGGACTACATACCTTGAGCGTGTCCATGTAGAAGACCTTGACCGTAGAGTCCAGCAGAGCGACCGCCAGCAGCCTCTGGTTCGGGGAGATCTTCACACACAACACGTCTTCTCCTAGCTGCAGGGTCCGCGTATGTTTCACCGTTAGCCTCCTAAAACACACACACACACACACACACACACATTTAGTTTGGGTTAGGAAACATAAAATATTTTAGAGCTTAACACTTTTAATGTTTAACAAGTCCATTAAAAACATACAAATGACATATTGCAAATATCAGAGCAAATACAAATACACAAACAACATACTAATACGACTAGTTAAGGATACAGATGACTACAATGCCCTGAACGGAGCTCTCACAAAGCCTATGAAGGAGTTACGAGCATCATTATAATACAGTGAACTATTGGTTTCTGATAAGCTCAAAATGATGACCTACTTCTGTTCGCTCTCCTCTCGCTTGACCAGCTCAAAGTCCCAGAACCTGACCGTCTTGTCTGCACCGCCTGTAACAATACCCCTCTACACACAAACACACACTTAGCATAAACAGTCTGTACATTTTATAAAAACATACACATGTGTGTCGTTATATATAGACACATCTGTTAACAACTTTTATAACCAAATATACATACAATTATACACAGAGAGATGTAGACCGTAAGACAGACATACAGAGAAAGAGAGCAAGAGAGAGAGAGAAACAAGGAGACAGGTGAACCTGGCCTGGGGACAAACAGATTTCCAGGTAGGTAGAGAGACAGACAGATTGACACGTAGGTAGAGAGACAAACAGACGGGTAATCGGAGAGGCATACCTGATCTGGAGACAGAGCAAGGGACCACAGAGCTCCCTCGTGGGCTGCGACGTTCTCCATTAGTCCTCCTGAGGCCAGATCAAAGAGCTGGAGCTTCCCACTCTGAGAGAAAGAGTGAGACAGACACACACACACACACACACACTTGAGTTTTAAATCCAATATATATTTGGGTGCAGACTATACGGCAGTGGCCCACACCTTGTCCATCCTGCTACGTTGGTTAATTTATGGTAGACTAAAAGAGTTGACGATTCCACACATTATTCACATTGGTAAGACAAGTCATCTTCACACGGTTAAAGAACACCAGATGTCACTGAGCGTTGTCCAGGTTGGGCAGACTACACAGTCAACAACGTAAAAACATAAAAGCAAGCCGCATGGAACCAACGAGACCCAGCGTACCACCGGCACCAGTTTGGCTCTATTCTGTTATACTGCAAGCTTCAGTCCCTCAGAGGAAAGTGCTGTGTGTGTACACACGTGTGCGTACCTTGGTTCCGAGTATGATCTGTCTGTCTCCAGGTACAAACAGGGAGCAGAGGGCGTAGTCACACTCCATGGTTCGCACCACCTGCAGGGTAGACCTGACAAAGAGGAGGGACTTCCTGTTAGCAATCCAATAAACTCACATCACAATTAAAGAAACGAAGATTGACCAATCAAATGCCGTGAGACAGCCGTAACAGAAATATCCTAGCAAAGATTATTTCTATGATTCATGGTCAAGATTGAAATAAAGGTACACGGGTTGCGATAGCTACAGTAGCATGCAATCCACACAGTACCGTATGCTTTATGTGCCAGCGGAAAAGCAACACAGTGAGATTAAATTTAATATTTCATGGCTAAGATAAAGATAGGTTAAATGGTTCAAATGTAGGTGAAATGTTTCATGGTTAAGATGGAGGTGAAATGTTCCATGGTTAAGATGGAGGTGAAATATTCCATGGTTAAGACGGAGGTTAATTGTTTCCTGGTTAAGATGAAGGTTAAATGTTTCATGGTTAAGATGGAGGTGAAATATTCCATGGTTAATACGGAGGTTAATTGTTTCATGGTTAAGACGGAGGTTAAATGTTTCATGGTTAAGATGGAGGTGAAATGTTTCATGGTTAAGATGGAGGTTAAATGCCTCATGGTTAAGATGGAGGTTAAATGCCTCATGGTTAAGATGGATGTTAAATGTTTCATGGTAAAGATGGAGGTAAATTGTTTCATGGTTAAGATGGAGGTTAAATGCTTCATGGTTAAGCTGGAGGTTAAATGCTTCATGGTTAAGATGGAGGTTAAATGCTGCATGGTTAAGATGGAGGTTCAATGTTTAGTCCTCACCTGTTCCAGACCTTGACCGTGTCGCCTGAGGCTGACAGGACGGCCATGTTGTCGGAGCTGAACGCCAGCGTGCGAGCGTCTGTGCGATGACCCGCCAGTGTCAGCCGAGACGTCTTATTAGCCACAGGTGTGGGCGTGGCCCTGGGCGTGGCTTTGTGGTCCGAGAGCTTCAGGCTGTAGGTTTCCACCGTGTTGTTCTGGAGCAACAGCGCCACCTTCAGCTCTCCCCCGGTACACCACAGAGAGTCAACCCATCTAAAATCAATAATAACAACATCTATTATACATATACCAACAAAACAGACAGTCCACCCATCTACAATACTAATAAACAATGAATTACATTTGACATATTACAACTGCAGTAATAAAAAGAAGAAAAACATCTGTGCGTTTGGTTCAAGGTGCATTTGGTTTAGGGCATGTTGGGTTGTGGTGTACATGGTTTAGGGTGTGTTTTGTTGACCGTGCATTTAGTTTGGGTAGGGTTTGGTTCATGGTGCTTCTGGTTTCTTACATGGTGCGGGGGGCCTGGTTTGAAGCTCACCTGATTTTGGAAGAAGCCCTGATTTTGGTCAGTCTTGTGATCTCGTCTCCCAGAGTCTTCTGCACCACGGGCTCTGGAACCTCCTGGTCTGTGTCCTCCCTCAGCCTACAGCAGGGGGACGTCCCACCAGGCAGAAGGGGGCAGGGGAGTCTAGAGGTTAGGGGGTACGACTCCCAGCTACAAGGGTAGGTATGCTAGAGCAGATAGCCCCTAACCCCTACGAGCTTGTTTATCACCTGACTCAAAAATAAAACATGCAATAAAAATAACGCACTTCAATTGAAGAGGTGGTAGTAGCACTAGTACGTATAAAAGACGGTGCATACTTTGCGGCCTTCTTCGTGGCTTTCTTCTGCTTCCGGCCCATGGCTTTTTCCACGTCCTTCGCTGACAGAACCTTGAAGAGCTCCAGGACTGTCTCATTACCCTGGCAACACAACACATACACTTGGGATTTAGCAATAGCAGCTCAACTGGGTTAGAAGACAGCAGAAGGGCTGATGATACGTTATTATGCTCAGGGTTTGTATGATAACGATAGGGTTACTCACATGGCAGGCGAGGATGCGGGCTTTGCTGTCCATTGTCATTGAGACAACCCTGTCCCTGGCCTCCCGGAGGATGGAACCAGCACTCTTACAGCTCAGTATCCTCTGATCGAGAGGAAGAGGCCGAGAAAGAGGCCGAGATGGAGAGAGAGAGAGGAAGTAGCAAGGGAGTGAGACGAATAAGAGGAGAGAGAAAGGGAGACGAATACGTAAAGGGAGAGATAGGGGGCAAAGGAGCAAGTGAGAGAGGATGAGAGGAGATAGAGAAAGAGAGGTGGAAGGAAGCAAAGGAGTGACCGGGAGGGAGCAGGGGAGATAGAGTGAGGTTGAGAGAAAAAAAAGGAGGGGAGAGGGAGGTAGAGAAGAATACGTTAAATGGAGGAATGAGGTTTGTATTGGGATCATTTCCATAATGGGTTGTTAACTTCAGTCAGTGCTTGGGGGGTCAATATTAACTAAAGCTCACATCTTCAGGGCTCTCGTCCATAGCTTCATCCTCGGCCTCGTCCTCATCATCCAGCAGAGATTTAACCTTCTTCTCTTTCGGTTCCCCCTCATCTTTCTCCTGACACACAGAGACATGGCGAAAGACGGACGGTCAGGAAAACAGATAGATGGACAGAGACAGACAGAAACAGACATTGTGAATGTTGAATTGAAGTTATCGGCAATGTGTGCTAGTCATGTCTTTTACGCTTCAGTTTTAAACTGAAGAGTAATACTTAACTCCCCTTTTAAGGCATGTGAATGTATACCACCCCTTTAAATAGATCTACCTGCAGGATCTCCACACAAGTAACATCTATATGATGCCAGCACTACAGCCAGGATCTGTGTGTTGATATTCCCACACAGGCCTGTTCAGCCAATAAGCTCAACTAGTGAAGCTTCTCCAGTAAACCCCAGCATTCCAACAGGACTTTTGGCTAAGAATACTGCACATGCCCAGTGGAGACTGGCTATGAGGTGTACATGGTGTGTTGCTTCTATAGTGATGCGTTGAGGTCTACCTGCGACAAGTAGTTGATGTCCCAGGCTCTGAGTTCGCTGTCCGCAGACCCCGTCAGCAGACGGGACTCCTGGTCCAGCAGAACCATGCCCCATACCTGGGACACAATCATACACACAGGCGCACACGCACACACACAAACACAGTCAATTCAACCAAGAATTCACAACAATGACTCAACAATCTCTCTACAAGGTCTGCTTTAGCTTGTGCCTGGCTGACAGGAGGCCATCCTGCAGAGAGCCGGAGCAGGTCCTTTCTGTACTGACCTCACTGCGATGGCCGACCAGAGTCTTGAAGCAGTGCTGCGTGTCCAGATCCCACCACTTCACAAAGCTGTCCTTGGAGCTAAACACACACACACACACATAAGTATGTATCATCAAATATCTATAATTTATCGATGTGCATACATCCAATAGGCCGTGCATATATCCAATACACAATATGCACCAATGGGCGACAACCCATTGTTTTGGAAACAACCAAATTATTTGATTTGTGAACCACTACATACTACTTATTGCACTCATAAAAGGTATTTTAACGACATTGTACATACACTATTATATCATTGGGTGAGTGCTGCATGCAGCACATAACTATTGTTCTTCATAAGTCTTCTTCTTTCTTTCTTCCCTCTTTATTATTCTCTACAAACTTTGGGACCTATCTCCTTCCTCAATTGTCCACCTAGAGACACCATTCAAATTTTAAAATGTTCAGAATAGCTTCAAATTGCGCTCCTTTTCAGATTTCAGTCAATGGGAGAACGGCAGAGCCTGGTCCTTCAACCTTTTAAGACGTAACTAAATCAATTTTCAACCGTTTATCCTTGTTCAAACCATTTCACAAATCTGCACACTTGTATCTTCAATAATATCTAAACGGAATTTCAATATCATTTAAACTTTCTTCAGAATCACAGTTTTAGTTTCATAACGCTTCGTTTTCAGCTGTTTTCATTGAAGACGTCTGCCCATTCTGACACTCATACTTCTCAAGAAGTCGTAACTCAATAATTTTTCAACCGTTTACCTTCGTTCAAACCATTTAACAAATCACGACACTTGTATCTTTAATAATATCCAAACGGAATTTCGATTTCCTACTACAGCACTCACCGCATTTTCTGCAGGAAATGCATTTTCTAGTTTATTCATCGTGTTGGATTTCTGTAGATTAATTTATGCTCTTCACTTTGCGGGTCATTGTTGATGTGCATTCCATTCTAACCCCTTCAGCATCTGCATTCACTGAGTGGTCATCATCTGGAGGGTCTAAACTATTGTCCAATGCAGAGGCTTGAACATTGTGTAGTGGCTAGAGTAGTGTGGGGGGGCAGGGGGTATTGGGACAGGGCTTAGGTCACTGATGAGGGCGTCGAGTCGACTCAGCTCGCATTTTTGGCGTTTCCAACGCGAAAACATGGTATCTGGTACCTGAAGTGGCTGCTTTTTTTAGTACCGCCTCGCTCTAGGTTCCAAGCGAGCTGAGCCGATGCTAAAAGGTGACGTCGGCAGACGGCCGGCCACTGATTGGCCAGAGAGTGTGACGAAGTCACGAGAGCGACATGGCAACCATGCTGGTAACAGCCATAGCAGCGCCGCAGCCAACATATTCCACTTCTTCAACTTCTTCAACATGCCAGCTAATAATACGAACACGAATACCATCGCATCGATGTCCTCCATTGTTGTTATGTGGGTTCTGTCCATGTGTGAGTTGCGTAGGTGTTGTTTGCGTCGCGTACAAAAATACGTCACGGCCCTTTCGCGCAGCCGACCCCGCCCACGTCCAGGAGGTACTATTTGCGGTGGAAAACGACCCGTGCTGCTACCGTGTCGAGTCGTGTCGAGTCGAGTCGAGCTACATGTGCGGTGGAAAAGCGGCATAAGAGGGGTAGCAAAGGAGGCAGTTACCTGGTCACCAGTAGGTTGTGGTTCTCCAGGAAGAGAGCCTGGGTGATGGAGTCCTTGTGGCCCTTCAGCCTGAACAGACCACACTCGTTGATCACATCCCACACGATGACATCCGTGTCCTGGAGAAAAAGAGAGAGACATAGAAAGACAGGGACAGCGAGAGTGAGCCACAGACTCTGGTAAAGTCAAACAAACAACAGGACATGGAAGAGGTATGCACTTATGTTCACTGGGACATTGTCATTACGAGCAGAGGTTGGATAAGACGATTTATTAGGAAGCAGATAAAACACGATTTTACATTTAATGTGACCATACAGAACCAATCCCATTTGCATTTAGTTGAAGGTTTTATCCAAACACACTCTCTCTGATTTGGTGTTTCCCCAGATGGAAGGTTAAATCCTCCACCTCCAACACTTTGGTTGGGTCCAATAGGATAAGCCAATGGGGGGTAGAGATCGTACCCTGGAACCTGTGACGAGACGCGCCCCCAGAGCGTCATAGCCCATTGCGGTGACGGCGGTCTTGTGTCCGTTGAACGATACATTGCTCTCTCCACTGAGCAGGTTGAAGATGCGCACGGCTCCATCCTCGTAGCCCACGGCGATGTGGTTGCCGTCGGGGGCGGGGCACAGGTAGGTCACCTCGTGTTTGATACCCTTCAGGATCAGCACCTGGTCGGGGGAGAGAGATATGCAGAGAGGAAGATGAGAGAACTGGGTAACATTGAATTGAGAGAGAGGAATTTTGGATTATTTTGGCTACTTGGTTAAAGGAAATTATACCAGAAACCATACACACAATAACCATCCTAATTTACACGGAATCCAACAATTTCATAAACTCCACAAAAATCCATTCATTAAATCATACATCCATCAAGTCTTGCGTTAATTACGTTGACAGTAGTGAAGGCAGTAAGTTAGGAACCATTACCAGGGAGCAATGTATCACATTCTATTCTATATTACCTTTTCTCCTTTTCGGACGTCCCATATGAATACGTGCTCGCAGGCGGCCACGGCGACGTGCCTTGCCTTCTCCCCCCCGCGCAGCGTCACAAAGGCGATGTTGGCTTTCTGGCTGCCGATGACTCCGAAGACAGCGCTGGACACATAGCGCAGGTACTGCTTGGTCAACCCCATGACCCAGCAAGCCTTGACGATCACTTAATCTGGGTTAAAGCAAAAACACATATCATAAGACAATATTAATCATGGGACGGAAATTCCTGTTTACAGCAATAGTCATTACCGAACGACAATAAGACAACCAGATATATATTCATATACCTCTGACCAATGTATCACTTTATTCGTACTAAACGGTGACATATACAACAAAACTGTGCATTTATTGTTAGTAAGTTAACCAGATATAAGCAATGCTGCACGCTGTAGTATTGACAGTGGATTTGCAGATTGTAGCAGTGTGCTTGGTTTTACCATTGTGTAGTTTAGTGCGATCGGGGATAACCCCTTTGAACTGCAAAACTCGTTTAAGCGGCCCCTAACTCCGTGTGTACTGCAGCCGAACAGCAAATCGAGCGCACCGACACCCTCGCGTTGGATACTACCGAACCCACGTGGAAAAGTTCCGACGTTTAACGGGTCTGTTCATTCTCGTACGGCGTACACACAAATCTATTCAAGTTGAAGTCATTTCATACACCTGATTTATAGTCGTGAGAAGTGTAAATGCCTGAAATGGTTTTTCTTTCCTACCTGTAAATGCGGTGTGTAGCTCACTCTGCTTGTACACTACAGCGCAGCGCATCCGGCGTGTGTGAATGCTTCGCCAGACTGTACGAATCGAATGAAGATATTATTTTAATGCTCAATAAATGATATGTTTCCTCTGTAACAACTCTACATATATCCGCCCGTAATTATTTCAATTTTTACTGCACAAATGTTTGGATTGGTGGATAATTAATTATAGTTCAGTGACTTCCTGCCAAGGTTCGGTCCCACGGTTTCGTGTAGATAATCTATTGCTTTCGGCTGCGAAAACTGGGACGCATAGTTCTGTATGTAAACTGTCAAAACATAATTTATCTGTAGAGTCCATGGAATTAATATCACAATTTAAAAATGTGCATCTAAAAAAATACGCTATATCATCCAAATAGCTTAACCTTTGCGGTGTGACACTCACAAGTGTCGCTGTTGGGATTTTTCATTTTTTTCGTTTTCTGCCGAGCGCAGGGAGTTGTTCGCACGTCCCTTACAGTCCTGCGTGTCAGCTGATCAGGAACACAGATTTCAACATTCACCAGCATGCTGCAGAAACGGCTGGTAAACCACATAAATAAACGTTTTAACGGATCGATTATTGCGTTTTCTTACGGCTATTGCGGCATTTGATGGACAAGAGAAGGGAAATAGATCATCACAATTCAAGTGATCGCTATCCATCGTTTATTTGCGAGCATATCTCTGGTATCGTCAAGGCGAGTTTTTCTTTGGTGACAATGCTGATTTACTAGGTGAGATATTCTACCTCCAAAAGGTAGGCCTACATGTTGAGTATTTTCTGAAGTTATAAAGCCTATGTATGTAGGCTCTTATGCTCATGTTTTGCTATCGCCAATGTTTTGGTGTTGCCACCGCAGCTGGTGTCAAAAAATACGTTTACAGGAACCTATTTTCCCGATACTGTTGTTTTTACTGTTTTATAACAAATACCAAACCTGGATTGAGTCAACCCACATTATGAATGACACCAGTAATTACCTATTTCGTATACGGTGTAGAGTACTTTGATCTTGATCAATAGTAAGTAAAGATTCAGGATGTAATCATCTTTAGTTAGAGGCCAACCACTTCGGTTTTTATAACAGATACACACATTTACAATGAATCGAACTATTAAAAAACACAGTCCTTTTGTCTCTCTATTGACTCTCGTTTTGCACTAACCCCACAAAAAAAGGTCTAATTCGGACGGCGGTGGGGTGTGCAGAAGGCAACCGCTATCTGTCATCATGGACCCCTTGGGAGCCCGCTCCCGGTTTGTTGACATCCAGACGCTACTGACCTGGGAGCAGATGCAGCCAGAGCCTTTGCTCCCTAAGCAAGAGGAGCACGACGACAGTATGGTCAGCCAGCAGTCCTTCTCCTCTCCCTTTCCCTTCAGGCCCGACATCAACAGGAAGATCGTCCTCTTGTGAGTGGAGCTTCAACCTTGATGGCTATTTAAAGTCTTTATTTATTATTCTGGCATTTACTTTTTGCTTTTCTCTTTCACTTTTCTGCATTCTCTTTCAATGGCAGAACGTTAATATATTCCTGGCTGCCAGGTATGGGCAGAGCAGGGGTAGCAGAAACCATGCAGAGAAGACCAACCTTTCATTAAAAACCTTATTTGTATAGTCCTCTATCACCTTGAATGTCTCAAAGGGCTTCAGATGCCTTGATAAGATGCCAGTCTTCTTTCCTTTTAAATACTCCTTGTTCACTCAGATATAATCACAACTCATTGATTTTCCTAAAGGGAACCGGTTATCTGCTAGCTCATAACATCTTACTACAATTCTATCTTCCATACCAAACTCCTTTTACACACTTTTAGATCAAATGTGTTATTATTATAATAATTATTATTTATATCATTCTTTAATGCTTCTTGCCTTTCTCAAACAAACACATTTTCCCAAGAGCAATATTACATATGTGTTCTGTTGATATTTTCTGTTATTTATTTTTAATGTCTGAGTAGCAGACCGTTCCAAATTCCTTTCTGTACGACTGAAAGCCATTCAAATTTTATTTAAACATTACTAGATATTCCTAGTTCCTCAAATATTCCAACCAGCTTCTATATATGTGTTGATAGCCTTTAAATGAGTGCCTTGCTGTGGTTTTGCTGCTGTTCTTTTATTCCAGTGCTTTGCCTTTGTCCTTCCCCCTTTTTGGATTGCCACAGCTCAGAGGGAATTAACAGCAGTAACCAAGGAATACATCACACACATACACTATACTGCAGATCCCAAATCTCTAGCAGATAGCTGTAGCCAAAGATGTTCAATCCTGTTGTAGAATAAAAACAGCACCTACAAATATCCAGTTCTCTTAGGGAATTCTAAACTATTTAGATTTAGGTCATTTAATTCTTCCGCCCTAAACAGTTTTCTGGGACCAAATGATTTATGAATAGAAACAAAGTTCTTGTGAGTCCATCCTGATATTCTCAATTGTGTTTCACAATGAATATCAGCCTGGCCTTTGCTGGGAGGCAATTCATTTCCAAATAAGGCCGCTGCCTTACGTTGTTCAATAAACACCTGCCAATCAGACTGACCCTCCGTCGAGTGCTTGGTCCTAGTTTTCAAGGAGATAAGGCAAGACTGATTTGCACAATCAGTCAACTAGTGACATCCACATGATCTCACAAGACTGCAAGTCAAACATCAACAATTTTAATGTTTGATTACAGAAGCTCAGGAAACAAGATATGGAAGGTCTGTTGTTGTTATTATTTTTGACTTGTTGGAAAATATTTTCTCAAGATAACATCCACTTTAATCGTCTATTAGAAAAATTAAGGGGGAATAAAGTTAATGAGTAGACTTATCAAGTAAGAATGGAATTGGATGACCTTGTTAAGGCATAAACACACAAAGAGTCTGTTCGGGCTGCACTTTTGTAACACAATCTCCTCTCTGTCTCTCATGCACGCACGCACACATGCACGCACACACAATTTTGTCCTCGTTTTAAAGCCAAAAAAAGTTTGACCTCCAACGTCGTACATTATTGTGTATAGTTCCCCACACATCGTCCCATCAGACTAAATGTGCTATGTGCAAGTCTTTTTTTTATTATCAAAATCATAAAATATCTATAGCTTATAAGTGAGCATTCTCCTGAGACATATATGCATATCAGGTGACCCCGTGTAGGTCCCATCCCCCAGGTAGCAAAGGACTGATGTTTAAAATCCTTATGAGAAAGTAAATCCAGTAGTAAACATACTGTAACTGCAAGGTAGTGGGGTTGGTTTAAAAACAAAAACAAAAAAAAAAATTATATAGGACTTTTTTATTACAAGCACGATGGTGCTTCGAATCAAAACATTAACATAATTCCAAAAAAATATGGACTTGCAATACATAAAAACAGTACAAAAGGACTACTGACAAATGGATAATACAAAGAGAGGACAATATACTCTCCTGTCATTGGTGACACTTTGTGTCTCACCTTATCTATTTATAACCTTCCTCTGGGGAACTCTGTTTTTTTACGGCTGTTTCAGAAGCGCTGTGCGTCATGTGACTGCATTATGCTAAGACCCCCTTGGTTCTCTGTTGAAAAGGCCTTGTTTAAGGCCGGGTCTCGTGCGTTCGATTTGAGCCCCACTTCCTCTTTTGCTACCAACCTCTTGGCATCACAGGACCCAGGGACCAGGGAGAGGAATGCACATGTTGCTAAACTCAAAGGAGATTAGCTTCTGGATCACTAAGATGTTAAGTTGTTTGAAAGAATATCGATATCAGAGCAGAAATTATTAAGTCGTTTTGCTGCTGCAAGATGTATTTAGTATTTATCCATCTGCTGATTGACTAGCATGCACAACAACCATTACTACATTAGATTAATTTATTTGATTCATATCTAAAGCCAAGCTTAAATCCAGGTGAACGGGTTGCTTCACGTTCCTTCTCTTCATATTTGTTTTGACCATTCAAGCAGTAAGCACACAATTGACAAACTCGCCCAGCATTGGTAAACTCTAAAAAAAGTACTAAACTCTCAGTAGACTGGCCACTGTATACACTTACACACAATCCCCTTCAAAAAAGCCTATGAAGGACCATTCCTCAATAGAATTTGTAAGTAACAAAACAGGAAACACTGTTGAATTCTGCCCCATCAGTTTTTGGTTTCCGGCCCAGGCCCCATGCGATCTCCTCCCGAAGTTCTGCTATAATCTAGTAGTGGATCCCAGATGACTATTGTACTAGTCACTAGCTGATTCTGTAATCCAAAGCAACAGGGAACTGAGCTAAAGGTCATTAAGCAGAAAGTAGGGCTTACGCATTTGGTATTATCAGGCTGTGGACATTGGGGTTTGCCTTTCAGCTAGTTATTGTCTTGGCCACAATAAGATGGGATAGGGTTGGCGGGTAACTCACTGCCAAAAGGGACGGGATTTGATCCTTAAAGGGGACCTATTATGCTTTTTCGACTTTTATGACCTATAAACGTTGTTATAATGATTGATAGTCATGTTTAACCATACTAAAGTGTCAAATAATGACGTACATGCATTTCGACATATTCCCTGCTGACAGTCTGGGGTGGCTGCCCAGATGAGAGGAAGAGTTTCCCGAAAGTCTACATCGTTTTTTGTGTATGGTTAAACATGACTATCAAACATTATAACGTTTATAGGTCATAAAAGTCGAAAAAGCATAATAGGTCCCCTTTAACGTCCACATTCTTCCTACCTGTAGTCTTCCTAACTCCTAATGACATGAATCTGAATTCATTGTAGAAGGTTCAAATTCAAGTCTAACTTCTGTGTGTGTCTGTGATGTTCCCTCACAGTGTGGGCGACGTAGCGCTGCTGAACTGCACAGCAGTGGTCAACACCAGCAATGAATCTCTGAGTGACAAGAACCCCGTCTCAGACAGCGTCCTCCACCACGCTGGGCCTGAGCTTCGGGACGAGCTGCTCAAACTCAAAGGTAATCCAGGGGGGCGCTGATAGATCTAATTTGTACCAGACCAATTCTTGGTTCTAGAGCTACTGCTGATCTAGAATGGACCAGAACATGTCCTTGTTCTAGAGCTTCTGCTAATCAAGAATAGACCTGATCAGTCCTTGTTCTAGATCTACTGCTAACCCTAGCCCTATGCATGTGATTTGATTAGATCAACACTAAGCTAGGTTAACTGTAGCCTGCAGCTAGGGGTTTTCCCACGTGCCCTCAGCTGTCAATTCACCAGTGATCCGCAACATCTAAGTGGATGTTGTGTAGCTGTCACATCTTTTGATTTAATCGACATGTACATGACGTGGCGCTGCAACCATGTTGCTACTTGGTGTTGCAGACCCCTTGTTGTGTTGCTCACGTGCTGCAGTCCTCCGAGCATGTACAGGCCTTTATTTCATGTCTCTCCTACCCCAAACTAATCCGCCATACTCCTCTGTTTTACACGTTCCCACGTTGAGTAGAGTGTCCCAACTTGACAATGGGTGTATCTTGTTTGGAGTAACAATGTCGAGACGATCAACCCACATGCCAATGATAGGATGGGACACGTCCCTATTGACTTGTCTCTATATCCACTGTAGGGATAAGGGCGTATCCTAAATGACAATAGCTGAATGGATGTAATAGTAATCCACTGTTTTGTCCTCAACAGGCTGCCGTACAGGAGAGGTCAAGGTGACCAAGGGCTTTAACCTGGCGGCCTGGTTTATTATTCACACTGTGGGACCAAAATACAAGACCAAGTACCGCACGGCGGCCGAGAGCTCTCTGTTCAGCTGTTACCGGAACATACTGCAGCTGGCCCTGTAAGACCCGTCTGTCTGCCTCTGTGAACTGCCTGTCTGTATGTCTGTCTGTCTTTCTGACTGTATGTATAACTTGCATCTCTGTATGTCTGTTTGTATGACCTGCCTGTCTATCTGTCTGCCTGTCTGTAAAATCCATCTGCTTGTCTGTTTGTCTGTCTGTTAGTCATTCACTTGTGTGTGTGAAGTAAGACAAATGACTATGGTCAGCTTTTTGTCAAAGAAGGATGTGATACATTGTAATATTTAAATGGGAACAATACAGATCTGCATTAACCAACGCGCACATGCACGTACGCACGCAAGCAGTAACAATGCGGTTATGTCTGTCTGACAAAAGACAGGATAAAGCCAACCAGTCAAAACATAGCTTATTTTGTTTGCAAAGCTAATTTTTTTCAAGAATGATTGGAAACGGGAAACTTTCTGAAATAAGGGAGCTCCTTTGTCCATGACTGGCTGCATTACCGCCATCTGCTGGGCTGTGCCTTGTCCCATCTATTCCAGCGTTGTTATGCTGTACGTGAATGGGCGCAAGATTAATCTTCCAGAACCTAGCTGCAAATGTGAATAGTGGAAGTCGCTAGAGGTGCCTGGAAGGTTATCCAAGTAATTGACCAGGAACTATTTGTGAATGGGGGCTTTAGTCTATGATTAAACTCGGTGTGTGTGTGTGTGTGTGTGTGTGTGTGTGTGTGTGTGTGTGTGTGTGTGTGTGTGTGTGTGTGTGTGTGTGTGTGTGTGTGTGTGTGTGTGTGTGTGTGTGTGTGTGTGTGTGTGTGTGTGTGTGTGTGAACAGAGAGCAGTCTATGGCCTCTGTGGGACTGTGTGTTGTCAGCACCGTGAAGCGAGGCTACCCTCTGGAGGAAGCAACACACATCGCATTCAGTAAGACACACATACAAACGGTCACACACACTACATGTACATGTATGTTAATTTAATTATATGTTTTACAGGAATGTAATGAGCACAGCTACAAGTGTATTCAGGAATATAACTAGTGTGTCAATTAGAATGCTACGGATGTTTTCACTTTGTGTGTGTGTGTGTGTGTGTTTGTGTGCTATAGGGACGGTACGCAGGTTCTTAGAGAACCATGGCGAGGGCGTTGAAACGGTGGTGTTTGCAGTATCAGAAGACGAAGAGGTGGGTCAACGACCCAAGCTCCGCCTGTTCTATACCAATGATGCTTAGCCCTGCCCTCTGAATTAACACTCTGTAACATGTATTCCGTTTTCCACAGCCGGTCTACAAGAAATTGCTACCTCTATACTTCCCCCGCTCCGAGGAAGAGGAGCGGGCCAGTCTGCCCCTCGTCCCGGGCGACATCGGGAACTCTGAGGGAGAACCCATCATTCCTGAGAGACAGATCCGCATCACAGAGAAACCAGGGAACCAAGAAGGTACCAGACCAGACCTGTTCAGTCCCGATTCTAGATCTACAGCTGGTCCAGAAGGTAGCAGGACAAGTCCAGGTTGTAGATCTACAGATAGTCAAGAGGGCACCAGAAAAGGTCCTGTCCTAGATCTACTGCTGCTCTATAAGTTACAAGACCAGGTCCTGGTTGTAGCTCCCAAGATAATGATCATAAGTAATGTGCAATTACTAATTTTCTGATCTTTATGCCTGTGTATGTGTTTGATTGTGCTGTATGCATTTAATCGTTTTTATATTGTTTTGGGGCGAGATTAAGCAAAGTCTGAAAAATAATTGTGTAATAAAAGCTCAACAACATATCATTTAAAAACATTTATTGACTCAGGACAATATTTTATGGAAGAATCTTTCACAAAAGACAAATTCACAAAGACAATGTCTTTGTAAAGCTACATTTATTCATAGTTATTTCAGTTACCGAAAAAACCTAAACGTTCATTGTTTGTTGCTTTGGTTACTAATATAATAACCTTGGTGTGTGGGTGTCCAGAGGAGTACGAGCAGGACAGTCTGGACCAGGACATGGCCCAGGTGGGTCAGCATGCGTTCTCCCGGATGGAGGGGGACGTGGACAAACAGCGCCGCCTCATCCTGCAGGGCAACCTATCAGACGCAGCCATGCAGAAACAGCACCAGAGGAAGTGAGTCCAACAACCTCCACCAACCAATCGCCTCACAGCATTTGGCCCCGACAATGAGACAATGAGCTACGAACATGCAAACACCACGTGTGTGTGTGTGTGTGTGTGTTTGTGTGTGAGATTGCACAGACTGTAACGCAAGTGTTGTACACTTCTTTGTTATTTGGATAACCGTTCGGCTGTTGGTGTTATGGCGCATAACGTCTCGGTTCTCAGACGTCTCTGGTATTTCCACAATGAGACTGTAGTGGGGGTTATATCAGCCATGGTTGAGAAGGAATTGGGGGGGGGAAAGGAACTTTGGCTTTGACTCCCTTTAGTACATGAACCACGACATGGAGGAGAAAGGGATTGTTGGCCGCGATTCTCTCCCGCTGGAGCCCTGCTGCCCGCTGCCGAGGGACCACCTCGGCAGCGGGCAGCGAGGCTCCGGCGGGAGACAATCGCGGACAACAATCGTGGGCAACAATCCCTTTCTCCGCCATGTCGCGTTTCAGTCTACTTCAGATTGATGAGGAAGTGGAAGAACCAGAGACGTCGGAGAACCCGACGCAGTCGTTTGAGATTCATAATATCGTCTGGTGGCGCACACAGCTTTTGGCCATGATAATATGTATTATATGATATAGATATCTATGTATAATATGATATTATTTAGATATAGAGCTCAAGGACTACCGCCGGAACACCCGGAGTGTTCTAGAATATATACAGAACACTGCCAAAGGGATGCGCCTCGCCAATATCCCACTAATATCTTACTACTATAATAGCAGGCCTGTCGCACCAGTTACTAAGTAACTATACTACTATATTACTAAAACAAAGAGCGAAAACATGTCAATAACACAGTATGGTGAATTATGTCAATAGAGTCTACCAGAAGACTACACTTTGTTAGTCTTACTCTTCTCCTTGAGCCGCCTGAAACGCCAGGACACTGGAAGAGATGTTTAATCTCAATGATGATTATTATTTTCAACTAACCAATATTTGCCTTGCATTTTAAAATGTCAATGCACTTTTCATCCCTGAATAACAGTAAAAGCTATTTAATAATTGATTTGCATGCATAGGTAAACTACACTTTCAATTGAATAATTACCTAAATTTAAATGTTATAATGTAATCAAATGCTCACACACTAGCTGCTTTCAGACACGCGTGTAAGTCCTGATATTCTCCTGATGGGCCGTATTTGTGAACAACATATCCGGACATTTGTACCCTGGAAATCTCCTGAATAATACTACCCCTGAGGTAGTATTTTCTCCGTAGGAAAGGTAAATTACCTTATATGTGAATGAGGAGTAGAAAGTCTGTATTTCACACATCACTTCAGTGGGCGTGTTGATGACGCTTCTGCATGTCATTGAGTGGCCCCCTAAATGATAATCAGCCTGTTGCCTTTTCGTTTGCTGAATGGTTAAAAAATATTTAAATGTTGGCACTGCTTTTAAGAGTCATTTGTGGTGAACGAATGTTCTAAGTTGTAAAATGATAGGCCAAATGTTATTATATTATCCGCTCAGAAATGTGTTACTTTTACATTATTGCTTTGGGTTTAATTACAACTAGAGGTTGAGCGTGCGCAACGCGTGAGCGAAAACTCTAGTCTATATTAAAGCATCCATAAAGTAGCATGCCATGGGACCTTTACAGGCGGACAGTAGGCAAAATAGTCATCAGATTGTATATTGTCAATTGAAGGGATATTCTAATTTGATTTTTATTGACAATATCAGGGGTTTTGCATGCAAGCACGTCTTAAAAGTAAGTTGGAAATAATGTGTTTACCCGCCTGGACTACTTTGGTTTACATCAAGTTATAGAGCTGTCAGATCGAGCAATAAAGCTGTCATATAGTTGAGTGATGAACTTATGTTTTACCCGCTTAGCCCCGTTAATCATAACGAGTGATGAGTGAATTTTAAAACCAGTTGGACGTATCTTTTCCACGGATCTGACACACCCTGTGCCTGCCATCCAAAATGTTGCTCTGCACTCCATAAGGGGAGTTAACATTATGGATTTGGATATATATTTGGATTGGAATATTAAAGATAACGAGGTAATAATGTTTAAAGTTACATGCTGCATCTAGATATATTGGCGATCTAGAATAACCATGATTGGAAAATATGATGATAGAAAGAATCGCAAAACCCTAGAGAGAGGGTCATGAATTTTAGCGTTATTGCGATCTACCACAATACTATTTCTGTTCTCTTACTTCCTAAAAACTGTGGACGCCAGCCTTTAGTCACTGGAGTGAAAATAATAAGAACCTGACAATAACTTGTGTCGTTTTTTTACTAAGAACTCAACAAAGCAGCGTCCTATGGAGCCCTCTCTCTCACCAATCAAAAACATTTGATGCACTCTGTTCCAGGCTTTCTGTGTCAGATGAGAAGGCCTTGCAATGAGAATAGCTAACATTTCTCACCTATAGATTATCTCAACTATGTCTTCCTTTCTCCCTCCCTCCTAGTTATAACCGCTGGCTGGGGCGAGCTAGAGCAGAAGATCTGTCAGACATAGCAGCCCTGAAGGCTTTATACCAAACTGGTAAGATCTCTCCCTCCGTCTGTCACTTCTGACCTGTATATTACAGTTTTTCTCAGTCGCTTTGGTACATTTCTCAGATCAGAATTGAAATTTGCAAAGCAGTAAGTGCATTTCTCAAAACAATGTGTTCAAATAGCAAAATACCATGGATTACCTGCAAAAGCCAGTCTCTTGCTCAAAATCCTTAGTTAATCTCTCAAAAGTAAATATCTGTTTCAATGAACATGTCAGTGCCATCAGAATGACAAGTCCTTGTGTCATTGTCTACGGATAAGACAGTCAAATTGCTTAGTCATGTTGTCAATATAACAGTGTACTCTGGAGGGATGTGCTGATGTAAACTATGGCTAAAGTTTTGAAGACAATTATTGTAAATTGTAAGTTACACCTAAGTGTACGTGGGAGATTGATTGCAAGAGACTGGACAAGATTCACATTTACGCTTTGACTGTTTGTACTGTAATTTGTTGACAGACCATGTCATTGCTAGAAATGTGAACATAGGAAAATCTCCTTAGGGTAAACTGTACATGCATTGCTGTAGGAATTACAGTGCAGTCATCCTACAACTCCTGACGTTCCTGTCTGTTGGGCCACAAATTGTCAGACAATGTAACATTGTGTCGTGCTCCAGCTATATACTTGCCAGTTCATGGTTCAGGAGATGCACCTTTGAGCTATTCCAGTAAACTGGTTGATCGTTGGTTGATCTAACACTTCACATATTTCCCTTCTTGAGAGAAAGTCAAGATTCACGTGGTAGCAATTGACCAATTCAGGACAGATTTTAAAAAAAAAGAGTCTAATGCCAGTGTATAGACATGTATAGAAATATGCTTGACATATTATGACAACTTGTTAAACCATTTTGCTGGTAAAGACTTATGCAATGAACTAATACCTAAATGTTGTGGGGGTGAGACTATTCCATAGAGACCATTACAATACATTTTGATCAACATGACATAAGCAATTGATAATGTAGGAAAGAGCAGAGAATTGTACATAATCATGTGCATGGATGTACCAAAGCATTTGCAATGTGTTCAAATAAATGAGAAACTGTTTTTTTCATGTGCACAAGTGACACACTGATGTGAAGATTGAACAGGTAGTTTTGAGAATTTCAATTCTGATCTGAGAAATGAACCAAAGCGACTGAGAAAAACTGTAATCCGTACCAGTGTAATTTGCCCAACCTACCAGTAGATGGCAACCTCGTTCATCTGTTTAACCATAGAAGGTTGTCAATGTGAATGTCCTGGATGTTTTTAGAAAACACCCATACCTCCATGCTAGCCAACTTCTGTATTCTGGAGCATTGTTAAGTTTGTTTGCGTGTGTGCTTGTCTATAGGAGTGGACCTGTGTGGCCGGACGGTGGTGGTAGTGATAGGCAGGAACATCCCCGTCAGCATCATTGACCTGGAGAAGGTGAGTTCCCCCTCTCCTCCCCCTAGGACCTCCGGGTTCATGCCTTGTTAGCCACTCACAAAGTCACAGATGTAAAACTAGCAGTGAAAGGCTTGCATTGCCTGCTCCTTCCATGGTTTATGAAAATAAACAATAAAATAGAAGTAGCTAAGAGCATAAATAGCATAAATAGCATAGTCACACTACCAGCCTAATGCTGGTGTGTTTTTATCTGCATGTCTTTATGTGTGTATCTATATGGCTTTTTCTACATATATGTTTGTGTGTCCAGGCGCTGCTCTACTTCATCCATGTGATGGACCATGTTGCGGTGAAGGAGTATGTGATGGTGTACTTCCACACGCTGACCGGCGAACACAACCACCTGGACACAGACTTCCTGAAGAACCTCTACGATATTGTTGACGCCAAGTAAGACCCGCCCACCATGTTAAGACCCCGCCCCCAGTAAAACCACACCCATAATAAGAGCCTGCCCGCAACGTCGAAATTGACTCTGAAAAGGCACTATAAAGTAAAATTAAAAGGGACTTTAGTTCGTACGATTTTAGGCCCGTTTTTTGTAAGTTACGGTATTATATCGTTTTTTAGTTAGTCGGTTTTATTGTCCCCTGGGGGAAATTATTTTCCACAAAGCTATACATCAAAAGGGGAAACCAGCAAGAGATTTTTCATCATCACACAACTATAACAGCCAGTAACACACACAACAGTGACAGAATGCAAGAATACATAAAGCATAACAAAGCAGCACACAACAGTGATAGAAGGTAAGAATACATAAAGCATAACACAGCAGCACACAATAGGGACAGACAAGAATCAGACTCCTAGTTTAGTGCTGCTATGATCTGCAGGTATCAGGCTTCAGCCAAAGCGGACCTGTGACAGTTGACCCTACAACAGGCTACCTGGGCTGTCTCACTGTGCTCCTGCAGCACCAGGAAACAGGTGGATGGTGTAGAAACCGGTTTATAGAGCAGCGCTGGGAGAGATGTCACTGCCAAAAGCAGGTGTTTGGTTCTGGCCTGTCAGAGCTCTCTGTATATGCGTGTCGAGTGTGTTCATGCACCCAGAGGGCTGAACAGTGAGTGCTGTTATCTTGGCAGTGTTTTTTAGGGAAAGGGACTAAACTTAACATACTACATTGTTAGGGATCTAGGGCTGCTCGATTATGGAAAAAAAATCATAGTAGAAATGCTAAGATGTTTAAAACATCTTGTTATGTAGTACTAAGACGTTTAAAACAAACACAAAAATATTTTTTTTTTTATCCTACGTTGTGATGTAACTCTTCAGGGGTTAGTTTCCCAGCTTTCCATTTCTTACTGAGATGTTAAGCATGACTGTTGGATCAATGCAACCTGGATCAATGCAATAAGGGACACGTGTTCACATTAGAATGCAAAGTCAGTGTGGGTGTTTTGTAGGGGAGAGGCTTGCTCTGTTGGAAAGATAAATGATCTGCGGGGAAAAAAGAGCTGACCAGAGTCAAATATGGACATTTTGAGTATGAGAAAGAGAGACCGTTGTGCATGAGTCACAGATCCTGGGTGATAAGGGCTCACGTTTGATTCACAAATATAGATCATCCCAAGATACTGCTGTGTGTGTGTGTGTGTGTGTGTGTGTGTGTGTGTGTGTGTGTGTGTGTGTGTGTGTGTGTGTGTGTGTGTGTGTGTGTGTGTGTGTGTGTGTGTGTGTGTGTGTGTGTGTGTGTGTGTGTGGTTAATGGTGTAGTTTCACGGTCATTGGGTTCGTTTGTACGGTTCGATTGTGCTTTTGGAGTGTAGCCAGTTAAGCTAACACTGTTGAAGACATACCCCAGTACAAGTCCTACTACCCGGCAGCAGTAGCTATTAATATGTAAGCAATTATGAAGTCTCATCATCCTAACCACTTTACTACTTCAACAAAACCCGTTAAGAGAAGATATCTTTGCAGGAATTCCCATGGTCCTGTGACTAATTCCAAAGTATTAAAACATTGTTGTAGCGTTTCAGTAATTTAAATATAATCAAGGTTATGAATTTTGGGTTTGTCCCTGTGTGTGTGTGTGTGTGTGTGTGTGTGTGTGTGTGTGTGTGTGTGTGTGTGTGTGTGTGTGTGTGTGTGTGTGTGTGTGTGTGTGTGTGTGTGTGTGTGTGTGTGTGTGTGTGTGTGTGTGTGTGTGTGTGTTCACGTGTGTGTCCGTGTTCAGGTTTAAGAAAAACTTGAGGGCCTTCTACTTTGTCCATCCCACGTTCAGAGCCAAGGTAGGTTCTTTTTCTAACTTCGCTCGGTGTTTCACTATGGGAATCGCCTAGGCGTGACCTACTACTGGAAGCTCCAATTGCACCACGTCTGTCCTTGACAGACAGGTCGGACTGTGCCACAGGGTCCCGCCCCCTGTACTTATACAGTCGACCCGCCCTCCTCAAATCATTCTCGCTTTCTTCCTGTGAGAAAGCTACTCAAGCTCCCTCAGCTCATCTAGGTTAGCTTTAAACTGCTTAACAGTTCACAGACGGGCCGTCAAGGATTCCGTCGCCGAACGCAGTCGTAGGCTTTTAACCTGGTTCGGCTGAGTAATAACTTTGTAAGAAGCTATCTGTTACTACACCCGCTGGGCACTGGGCAGTGTCCGCATAAAGGCGAGCTGCTTCTCCGGTTACCCTGTATTTGTTTACAGGTGTCACTGGTTTACGGTGTAGCTTATCGGCTAACGCGTCAAGGCGAGCTTACCACGGCACAGTACACATTAGCTTGTTGGCTGAGCCGAAACACCCGGAGTATAACGAACGCATCACGGCGAGTGAACTCTGCGGTATGCCTTCGCCCGCCACCCCCGCCAAAGGGTCGGAGCCGAAGGCTAGGGAGGCTGTATCCGCGTCATGTGGGGCCTCCATATCAGGCCGGGACCCCCACCCCATGTGCATAGCGTGCATGGGCATTAAACACGCTCAAGCTTCGCTAGCGGACCCGCATTCATGCGCTCACTGCACATCGATGCCGGAGAAAATTCTGGAAAGGAGGCTAAGGGTGACTAACAACCAGGATCCCTGCCTGGCGGGTGCCCCCAATATAGCCTCAACGAGCACCCATCAGTCCCACGCGACAACGAGCTGGGCGGACATGATGGAGGAGGCATCCCCGCTCGTGCCCCCGCTATTCGATGATTTAATTCTTGAGGCGGAACCGGGCACTGAGGACGCAGAGGGCGACAGCGACGCCAACTTTGACCTCCTCGACATGGACGGAATTGAGGAGGAGGAGGAGGACGACTCCACTTTTCCGGTCCAACTGTCCAGACCCCCTAGCGCCTCTGACGCTGTACAACCGGTAGACGGTAACCTGTACGAGGTGTGCAAACGGGCCGCTGCAAAACTAGGCATTCAATGGCCTGCAGCCCCTGATGCTGAAGGGGCAGAGAGAGACCTGTACGACGGCAAGAGGCTCCCACCAGCCCAGCCGCCTTCTAAGCAGCTCTTACCAGCAGTTCCCATCAGCATGAAGGAAATGAGCCGCTACTGGTCCAGCCCATTTAAGAGCAAGCTTCCAACCAAGGGCTGCTCAAAGCTGGAGATCCACGGGATGGGTGAGCTGGGGCTGGCCGAACCCCCAGCTGTGGAGCCTTCAGTGGCTTACCACCTCCACCCGAACCGTCGCTCTCTCTCTGCCTCTTCAGGCATCTCCCTGCCTGGTAAGATGGACCGCTTCCACTTACCAGAGGATGTATAAATATGCAGCGCAGTCGGTATGCTCGCTCAATGCCATGACACTACTGTCTGCATATCAGGCTGAAATCCTAGAGGAAATGGGTCGCCAGCTAGACTCTGGGTCACCCAACCCTGCCCTCTGGGATGAAATTTGCATCGTCAATGACCTGGTCCTAAGCTCCTCACGGGGCGCAGTTCAGGGCTGTGGTCGAGTCATGGGACTCGCAGTCTCGGGTGAGAGAGCGTTATGGCTCAGTCTCTCCGGTCTGAGTGACGCGCAGAAAGCCGAGGTCATGGATGCTGCATATGACCCAACCAAGGGTCTGTTTGGTCCAGCGCTGGAAAAGATGAGAGAGACCAGCACTCTCAGGAAACAGGAAGGAGAGGCCTTCGATCTCTGCCTTCCCCGAAAACAGGTTCCCCGCCCACCCCAGCCAGCGAGGTCACGCTTTGCGGCCGCCGCGGCGGCAGCAAGGGGAAAACAAGGGGGAAACAGGCTAGGGATGGGCGATATGGCCTAAAATCCATATTGCGATATACATGCAACCTATTGCGATAACGATATATATCACGATATATAAATCATAATAGAACCATTTCAGAACAGGTTACATAGACTCTAAGGAAAGCTAAACTGCTAAATGTATGTCGTTTTGAGAACATTTATTGTGCAAAACTAATCATACAACATAATGTTGTAGCTGCAGAGACTTTAAAAAAGAAAAAAATCTTCTGTAATGACGTATACTTCTCTTAATGAAATAAAAATTGGTGGTGTCTTAATAAAGAATAATAAAGAAACGGATGCTGTGAATTAGGGAAATACGTCCAGTATTAGGCATGGCTATTTTAAATAAAGAAAAATCTTCCAAGTGTGTGCACAGATACTTGCTATTAAAACATAAAACAATAAGTGGAAAATTAACGCAGATAATTTTGAAATGAACATGAAATGAGAGCAATCACCAGCTCCTCCGTTTCGCTTTCAGCCATATTTACTTAGATGACGATGATGCGTTGAAGCCGGTTGGAGCTCATGGCTCTTTAAATTCCGCGGGTCGCGGACGATGCGTTGCAGCCGGTTGCAGCTCGTGGCTCTTTAAATTCTGCGGGTCGCGGACGATGCGTTGCAGCCGGTTGCAGCTCGTGGCTCTTTAAATTCCGCGGGTCGCGGACGAAGCGTTGCAGCTGGTTGCAGCTCGTGGCTCTTTAAATTTCGCGGGTCGCGGACGATGCGTTGCAGACGGTTGCAGCTCGTGGCTCTTTATATTTCGCGAGTCATGGATAGATCGCGTCAAACATACATTATCGCGATAGAGCAATATAACTAAAATCTCTATCGTAGGCAATTTTTTATCGTTTATATCGTATATCGTTTATATCGCGCATTCCTAAAACAGGCCTCAGAAAGCCTACAGACCAGCCCACGCAGCTGGCCCAGAGGCCGACCAACAGCCTAGGTCAGAGAACCCAAGGCCATGGGGCAAACACTCCTTCGCTGCTGCGGCAGCCAGGAACCACTCTCCCCACCCCGGGGAGGGGAAGAAGAAGCGTGCGACCTAGCAATCCCAGCTTCTCTCTCTCCCCCTCCCATGAAGAAAAGAAAGCTTGGGGGGGTAGCGCAAAGCCCCGAGTTCCATGGTTCAGGGACCTGGATGTGTTCAAGTTCTCCAGGGGCCCTTTCTCAGTCTCTCTCGCCTCACGTTCAGGGCGAACTGAGACAGGGGCAACGATTGACACAGTGCCACCAAGCATTTTCCCAGTGTCACACAATAAACCCTGCATTTTCGCAACCAGGCCCAGAGCCAAGGGTGAGATGCACAAAACAAAACAAAATAAAACAATGTCTTGGTCCCTACATTCTCATGGGGGGAGCTCACGCTTCTCCTGTGAGGGCAGACCTCTCCCCTTTCGTCCCGAGGGTGACGTCGTTGGGGCGCGATCACATGAGCCCGCTCGCTATGCGAGTGGAACAGTGGCGCGCATGCGCAGTTCACTCGTGGATCCTGTCTACGGTTTCCAAGGGTTACAGACTGCAGTTTGCTATGAAACCACCCAGATTCAACGGTGTGTTGGTTTCTATGGCCAGTGGGGATTCGGCACGAATCCTAGAGGACGAAATATCGTCCCTGCTGCGAAAACAAGCGATCAGGGCTGTCCCGAACGAGCAAGCTCAAAAGGGTTTTTACTCCCGTTATTTTCTCATTCCGAAGAGAGGGAGCTCGTCCCTTCACCCCATATTAGATCTCCGTGTGTTAAACAGACACCTGCGCAAATACACGTTCAGGATGTTAACACACCAAGTGCTCTGTCGTTCAATCCGTCCAGGGGATTGGTTTGTAACGATCGATCTGTCAGACGCATATTTTCACATTGCCATCTATCCCGCACACCGGAAATTTCTCCGGTTCACTTTTCAGAACAGGGCTTACGAATACCAAGTGGTCCCGTTCGGGCTATCGTTGGCCCCGAGAGTGTTCAGCAGGTGTGTGGAGGCAGCACTGTCACCGTTAAGAAACAGCGGCATCAGAATATTCTCTTATTATCTGATTATCTGATATGTTCCAGTTCACGCGAACAGGCACTCAGAGATTCTACTACGGTGGTAAATCATCTGAGGACTCTGGGATTCAGCATAATTTGGGAAAAGAGCCGTGTGGACCCCGCACAATGTGCGGAATTTTGGGTCTCCACATAGACTCTCTCTCTTATCGCGTCACACTATCAGAGAGGAGACGTCTCTCACGCAGTGTCTCTCCCTCTTCAGGCGGGGAGAGACCGTATCGTTCAGGTTATGCCTACGCCTGCTTGGCCTTATGGCTTCGGTGATATCAGTAGTACATTTGGGTCTTCTGATGATGAGAGATTTTCAGCGCTGGGTCGCAGCACTACGTCTGTGCTCCCGTCGCCACCTGAATCGCAAGGTGAAAGTAACACCAGCGTGTGTTACCGTTCTCCGCCCGTGGTCGGTGCGCACGGTTCTGACAGCGGGCGTCCCGCTGGGGGGCGGTGTCGTCCAGGGTAACCATGACAACGGACGCGTCCTTGTCAGGGTGGGGGTGCGACAATGATGGGCAGAGCAGTGAACGGCACCTGGAGTCGCGATCTAGCTCAGGCTCACATAAACCTCCTAGAACTTTGGGCAGTGTTCCTTGCTCTAAAACACTTCCTGCAATTTATCCAGGGCCGCCATGTCTTGGTAAAGACAGACAATTCCACTGTAGTGGCATACGTCAACCAGCAGGGCGGCACTCGCTCAATGAAACTACACGAGTTAGCTCGAGAAATTAACTTGTGGAGCAGCACCAGACTCCTGTCCCTTCGGGCGACCCATGTACCGGGTGTCCTGAACAGAGGAGCAGATCTTATGTCCAGAGGAGACCCCCTGTACGGGGAATGGACTCTTCATCCACAGGTTGTGGGACAAATATGGCGGAGATACGGCTTGGCAGCCGTAGATCTCTTCGCCTCGCTGGAAAACACTCAGTGCCCGTTGTTTTTCTCCCTGTCAGACGTAAGGGCTCCCCTAGGGGTAGATGCGCTGGCCCATCCGTGGCCAAACGTGCTGCTATATGCCTTCCCCCCTCTCAGCCTGATCTCCCCCACCCTAGCCAGGGTGAGAGAACAGAGTCTGTCGCTAATCCTGATAGCGCCGCGGTGGCCATCCAAACATTAGGTGGCGGAAATAGTGCAACTCCTGGCGGGCGACCCATGGCCCCTTCCCCTGCGCAGGGATCTCCTCTCCCAAGCGGGCGGGGAGATTTACCATCCGCACCCGGACCGCGTAGCGCTCTGGGCTTGGCCCGTGAGAGGTGGAACTTGAATGCGGCAGGCCTGCCTGCACAGGTCGTTGACACCATTCAGAATGCAAGGGCCCTTTCCACTCGCCGGCTCTAAAGGGGCAAGTGGCGGGTTTTTGAGGACTGGTGCGACTCGAGGCACGCCATTCCATATCAGTGTTCCGTGGTGGACCTACTGTGTTTCCTACAGGGATTATTGGAAAAGGGTAAGGCCTTTTCCACGATTAAAGTGTACTTCGCGGCCATCTCAGCTTGTCATGTTGGCTTTGGGGATAAGCCTGCAGGGCAGCATCCCTTGGTTTGTCGCTTCATGAAGGGGGCGCGTCGCAAGCTCCCAGTTTCCAGGCCCCTGGTCCCTTTGTGGGATTTATCGGTGGTGCTGGATGCCCTGTCTCATCACCCTTTTGAGCCGTTGGAGACGGTGGGGATGAAGTTTGTGTCACTGAAGGTGTTGTTGCTCTTAGCTTTAACCACAGCTAAGCGTGTGAGTGATTTACAGGCATTGTCTATCCGTCCTTCCTGCTTGCAGTTTGCTCCGGGGATCTCCAAGGTCTGTCTGCGGCCCAGTCCGGCTTTTGTGCCTAAGGTGGTTGAGTCGACCTATAGGTGTCTCATGGTGGAACTGTCGGCTTTTCACCCCCCTCCGTTCTCCTCTGCGGAGGAGCAGAGACTCAATACATTATGCCCGGTACGGGCCCTACATGTATATGTGAGTCGGTCAGCTGCTTTTCGGAAAGGGGATCAGCTGTTCGTGTCCTGGGCCACTCCCCATAGAGGCAAACCTTTGTCCCGCCAGAGGCTATCCCACTGGATTGTAGAGGCTATATCTCTTGCTTATGAAAGTAGGGGCTTGCAGCCCCCCCATGGCTTGAGGGCCCACTCCACAAGGGGTATGGCTACTTCATGGTCCTTATTCAGGGGAGTGTCGGTGCATGACATTTGTGCTGCGGCGAGCAGGGCTACGCCTCACACCTTTGTTAGGTTTGATAGGCTGGATGTCTCAGGGCCTTCTGTTTCTCAAGCCGTGCTGGAGACGATCTCACCAGACTCAAAGTGATGTTTGCTGCCTGGCTGAATTTGCATAGCTTCGGGAGACATATGCAATACGGGAGTGGTCTATATCTCCCATAGTGAAACACCGAGCGAAGTTAGAAAATAACTTTGGGTTACTTAACGTAATCCCTGGTTCTTTGATAACAGAGTGACGTGTTTCACCAACACGTCCCTCCTTGCATTTACACGGAAAGAAACCGGTATAGAATGATTTGAGGAGGGCGGGTCGACTGTATAAGTGCAGGGGGCGGGACCCTGTGGCACAGTCCGACCTGTCTGTCAAGGACAGACGTGGTGCAATTGGAGCTTCCAGTAGTAGGTCACGCCTAGGCGATTCCCATAGTGAAACACCTCACTCTGTTATCAAAGAACCAGGGATTACGTTAAGTAACCCAAAGTTCCTGTCTTCTACTCAGAACCCCATGGTCCTAAAGCCTGCCCTTCACTCGCACAAACACGCACACACATAACCTAATGTACTCAGTAAGCATCACATACTTTACAACACGGTAAACACCACCTACTGTGCACGGTAAACTTCTTACTTTACGACACAGTAAACATAACAGACTAAATAGATCAAACGACACACACTGTACAAAGTAAACATCACTTAATGTACACAGTAAACATCACATACTGTTTTACACAATCACATACTGTACACTGTAAACATGTAGCACACCGTTAACATTCAAATATAAACTCTGCATTTTACATGTTTTACTCCATATTTCTCTCTTCTCTCTTTCTCTCTTTTTTTCTCTTTGGCTCTGTCCATTGCTCTATTTCCCTTTCTTGGTCTACATCTTTTCTATCTCCTGTTCACACTCACTTTCACTCTCTCACTCACTCTCACTCTCACTCTCTGTCTCTTTCACTCCGTCTCTCTCTCTTGTTCAATCTGTCTCTCGCTCCATCTCTCTCTCTCTCTGTCTCTCTCGTTCAATCTCTCTGTCTCTCTCGCTCCATCTCTCTCTCTCATGCTCTCTCTCCCCGCAGCTCTCGACCTGGTTCTTCACGTCCTTCAGTGTGTCTGGTCTGAAGGAGAAGGTTCACTATCTGGACAGTCTGCGCCAGCTGCTCACCTGCATGAGACCTGAGGAGATAGACATCCCACCATTTGTGCTGGACTACGACGCACGGGTGAGCAGTGTGGAACACTCACACGCATACATCACACACTTGGTTCCACCAAAATCGAGTGCAAAAAAACGTTAACAAGAGACGGGAGCTGCCAACTGTTTCACTATCGCTGCGTTGACAGTACGCCTGCGTGAGGGACAATAATCCCAAGATTCAGCTTTAAGGGCCGTGATTTCAGTTTGACGATATTTGCTTGCAAATCAAAATATAGCTTGTTGAGAGACGACAGATTTATTTTTAGATTAGTCTTGTTCTATTGTGTTCTATAAGAGTATAGTATATTATATTATATTATATATTATATTCAATATGTCACACTATTAGGTTGCTGATATTTATATTCAACAAATGTTTTACCAAAGAACAAGGACATTGTGTGTGAAGCTCGGGAAACTATTTGTGAAGCATTGTCGAATATGTACTCTTTGAAACAAGTATCTGTAATAAATCGGCTCCCTTTTCAATGAGCTATTAAATAATAATAATGATGATGATGATGATGATAATAACAACAACTTGGATTTTGATTGCGCCTTTCAAGATACCCAAGGTCGCTTAACAAAAAAGGGGAGAGGGGAAGGGGAGGTTAGGGGTCAAAGGACTTAGTGAAGAGGAATGTTTTGGGGTGTTTTTTAAACATGGGCAGGGATGGGGCAGAGCGGATGTGGAGTGATAGGTGGTTCCATGTGTCCAGAGTGTGGGAGCATTGGCAGAGAATGCCCTGTCTCCATTAAGATAAGGAACCAAAAAAATAATCACAGGAGATCAACGGCATAACCAAATCTATTATATGTAATTGTGTGTGTTCCGTCTGTCTGAAACAGACCAAATAAATCCAACGTCTCGAATTTGACAGGGCTATTAGAAGCAACTTAATACAATAAGTGTGTGCGTGTTGTTGTGTCTGACAAACATCACCGCACACGCAGAGTAGAGTTCTCCACTGCTATGTTGGTTATTATTCATTGGTGCACACATCATTTATATGGCCAGTGTTGTCTCAAACTAATATGTGTGTTCATGACAAACATCGGCAGCATCCCAGAGTAAAAATTTCAACTGCGTGATTCGTCATCATGTGTTCTTTGAAATAATTGCATAATTGTATAATTGTATAATTAGACCGTGTCAATTAATTTCCATTATTATTATATCCTAACGCAGCACAATAAAAAAGGCATTGTGGGCCTATTCTGTATTCACCTTTGGTGAATAGTGAATACAGTTTGGTAAGGGACATTGTGCCAAACTAGGGAGGCCTGATAACATCACTGATATGCGATTGGATACCCGTGGGATGAACATGGTCTGAATAATGTTCAGCGCTCATTGATCAATCTCCCAATGGCGAGCCTCAGCCCCTGAGCCTGGCACGCCGTTCTGCGACCTTGACAATGGCATGCGTGCGCTATGGAAACGGCGGTAGCCGTAAGCTAGTCGTGCTTTCATGTGTGGCAGCCGACTTGCATGGTTTGGTTACGATGCAGGCATGCAGACGCACACACATGGGAACACACGACACGGTCACACACACTTTGCATGTATATGTGTGTATATAGGATACTGCACACAGACAGGCAGACAGACACACGGGTTCTGCAATTTAGGTCATTTCTGTATTATGTGTTCAGGAACTACTCAAACACAAAGCGCACTTATTCAAACACAAAGTAATTCATGAAGGATGAGTTGACTACCGCACCAACGACGAGGACACGAGAGCCTTTTGTGCCATCGTATGCATGTCTCACAGCCTGAAGCCGTTGACCCCATCGCTGGCTCTCAAACACTCGTGGTCCTGACTGTCAGCTGGGTATCGATTCGTCTGACCAGACACGTCACAAGCGCTCATTTTGATGCTGCTTATTCCCAAATAAAGTTCGATCACTTGTCTAAATGATTGGGGCCAATGCCTCTCGGTCCCAAAGTTGTGATGACGTTGACTGTAAAAAGCTCAATTCTTTTATCTTCTTAATCTTAATTGGATGTTTCTTTGGCCAGGAACATAAAGTGTGTGCATGTGCTTGCGGCAATCCCAATCCCAATTTAAATTCACCTATTTGTCCTTTCATCCTCGGGTTCTAGTTTCTCTCCTAGTGCCCCTTTTCCACCGGCGGGTGCGCTTCGGACCCAGCACGCCTCAGCCCAGTAGTGAGGGTGCGGTATAGCCCGGCTCAGTTACAGCTCGCGTTCCTACCGCCGACAGTACCCTTATGGTAGGGCGGGTTTAAGCTGTATGCCGATAGCCGTGACAGCTCCGTAAGCATCATGATCTCATAGCAGCGCGACATAGTGTAGCCTGCTAATGAATCCAAGGAAAAAGAAGAACGCACACAATGAACAAAGAGCAACAATGTAGGATGTCCAAGAAGGACAGCAAACTTTTTCGGTTAAATTAATCTTTCGCTGTGTCCAGAAATACCTTGCGGGTACTGTGTTTGTTTGTTATTATCCCCCTGTCGCACGGAAGTGATGACTCTGTTGACCAATCAACGGACGGCGTGTGTACTTTGAACCTGCCGGCACCCCTTCAGGCGTCTCAGTACCCCAACGGAGGAGTACTGTGAGACGAGTACGGCCCCGGGCTCAATACAGCTCAGTCCGGATCACGCACACTTTTGGCGGTGGAAACACGAACGGTGCAACCTCCGGTGGAAATGCGCCACTAGAGCCTTTGCTCATCACTGGTGTGGGCATGTATTTAATCAGTTAGCTTACAACTTGCTCAAGATGATTGTTCTGGGACTCTTTGAAGAGTGTGTGTGTGTGTGTGTGTGTGTGTGTGTGTGTGTGTGTGTGTGTGTGTGTGTGTGTGTGTGTGTGTGTGTGTGTGTGTGTGTGTGTGTGTGTGTGTGTGTGTGTTGGACTGCAGCAGAGGATATACAGAGATTGTGCATATATTTATGCCTTCTGTTGGACCCATATTGGACCTTAACTAAATTATTCATAAAATGAGGAATTATATGTATCCAGAAGTATGTCATAAAGACGCCATTGCAAAGTGCCAGGGGTTTTCAGTGCTGCTGTTTGGTTCTGCAAGCATAATCATAATGATATCTTTGTTTTGGCTTCCCTTTAAATACTTTGGAATACTATAATACATAATGGTACATGTTACTGGAAATGTTATATACTGCTAGCCCTCAGGCCTGTGCTGAAGGAACTGGGTTCTATACCAGTAGCCTGGCCCTCAGGCCTGTGCTGAAGGAACTTTGTTCTACATCAGTGTCCTGAACCTCAGGCCCGTGCTGAAGGAACTGGGTTCTATACCAGAAGCCTGGCCCTCAGGCCTGTGCTGAAGGAACTGGGTTCTACATCAGTGGCCTGAACCTCAGGCCTGTGCTGAAGGAACTGGGTTCTACACCAGTGGCCTGGCCCTCAGGCCTGTGCTGAAGGAACTTTGTTCTACATCAGTGTCCTGAACCTCAGGCCCGTGCTGAAGGAACTGGGTTCTATACCAGAAGCCTGGCCCTCAGGCCTGTGCTGAAGGAACTGGGTTCTACATCAGTGGCCTGAACCTCAGGCCTGTGCTGAAGGAACTGGGTTCTACACCAGTGGCCTGAACCTCAGGCCTGTGCTGAAGGAACTGGGTTCCTTCAGTTTTATACCAGTAGCCACATGGTGAGAACCAAGTGGATAAATTCAGAGATCAAAAACTTCCCCTACCAGCGACACTCTGCATCACATTAAAACCGGAAGCTAAACACAATCAAGCGGGTCGGGAATAAATAGAATCATAACAGGAAAGAAAACAAATGGAAGCTCTGCATCTTTCCATTCCAGGCATTGAGCTTAGATCTGGCCCTGCCCTCCCCACCCATCCTCATGGTAAACAAAGGCCAGACGGCAGAGTACTCCTGGATCCCTGTGCTCAGAGTGTTTTCCCCCGGCTGCATGCGTACGCTGAGATAAGATCCCTCCCGCTCTGAGACAGCAGCATATGGGTCCCGGAACGACCTCTGACCTTTGTTTAAAAACAGTTCGTGGAAAATGTTTCGTAACTACGACTAAATGCCTGTTATATTCATGTCCAGTTGCTTGGAGCTGTGCCCGGCTACCACAGTAACGGAAACCACGATAACTGGACGTTGGACACCTTCTGCTCGGCTGTCTGGGGGCTTCATCAAATGTCATTTGTTGGTAGCACTACAATAGGGATACATTCATTAAGTAATCCATTAATGAACATTAGTTGATGCTGTTATAAGCATTAATAAAGCATGATATAGCTTTAGATCAGGGGTAGTGGGTTAGGGTTACGTTTTTGTAATGTAGTTCTAGTTAGTAAAAGTTACTAGTTAAAACGTATCTGTTAATTAACTGTTAGTTAATTCTTATTACTGCATTATCTTATGTACCCTTATTGTAAAGTGTTACGGATCTTTTTTTTTTTTTAAAGCTTCTACATTATCTTAGATTTAGTAGTTTAGGAGACTCTTTTATCCAAAGTGACTAAAGTCAGTTCCATTTCAGTCAAACACATGAATTCATTTAGAGGAACATGTTGACTTCTGTCCCGTAGCCCATCGTGCCTTCATCATTTCCATGGCAAGCCGATTTGACATAAATTCGCTAGACTGGATATGTGTTGCAGATATCTGCAATTCAGTTTCGACTAGTCAAAACTAACATTTCGGATATCCGCAACTACATTCCTCCTATCCACAATTGTCATTTCAGATATCCACAAAGACATTCCTCCTAGGAGAAATGACGTCATTTTCGCCATTCATGTCTATGGGGTTTGTCATTGCAGATATCTACAATTCAGTTGCAGATATCCACTTTGTGAATTACGGATATCTGCAACTGAATTGTAGATATCTGTAATTCCAGTTTGAGATATCAACAATTTGATTCTGACCAGTCATAATTCCAGTTCAAGATATCTTTAATTCACCTCAATTCAAGATATCTACATGTCCCTTTTCAGATATCTTAAATTAAGTTTTGACTAGGCGAAATGACGTTGTAGATAACTCTAACTGGAGTTACGACTAGTCAAAATGACGTTGTAGATATCTATTATCAAGTTATAGATATCTTGAAAGGAATTTTGATTAGAGATATCTAAAATTGTAGATATCTGTAACTTTCATTCCGCCTAGTCAAAATCTAATTACAGATATCTTGAATTTGAGTTTTGACTAGGCAAAATGATGTTTCAGATATCTGTGATGACAAATTATAGGACCGCCTCCCGCTTTAGGCGGGAGCGGAGCAGGTCGTTGTCGTTCAAATCATCATTCACTCGTTCAATTTCATGGCATTTTCCGATGGTTTTTTCAATTACAGCCAACGCCTTGACTGCTCCTTTCTCATAAAAATAAGGAAATGAACCAACTTCTTCTTTGATTATGGCGGCATGGGGAAATTACGTATTTCTGGATATCTAAAACGTCACGCCCGATAATTCGCACTCAAATGACGTTTGAGATATCTTTAACTTTCATTCTGCCTAGTCAAAACTGAATTACAGATATCTGCAATTGTCATTTAAGATGTGTGACGAGTTGAATGTATTTTTCCGTGTCGTCATTGCAGATATCTGTAATTCAGTTTCGCCTAGTCAAAACTGAATTACAAATATCTCTATCTGTCGTTTCGACTAGTCACAATTACGATACTGATATCTTGAATCAAAATTCCAACGATTCTAAATGTAATTACGACTAGTCAGAAAGAAGTTGTTGATATCTACAATTTTAATTCCGGATAGTCAAACTTAGTTAATAAATGACAATTCGACTTGCCATACATCTCCTCTTCTGTTGCAGGTGAACGGCCCCTACCATCAATCCCAGTCCCACACGCTGTGAGCCTCAGCCAATCAACACGCCTCAGTCGGGGGTCGGACATCACACGGAGGAGAGCATCTGAAGGTCAATACCAGCCCACAACCCAACCAACCATCACCTTAGCCAATGACAGGACTCCAAGGTCTCAAGACCTTCTTCGGTCATGTTATGAAAACACTACTGGTGGACGAGCTCTCAACCTGCCTGAGCCGAGAGCCATTGGGAGAGGAGAGATGGATGGCCATTTTCTGGTTGGTACCAGACTCTTCAGAAGGTTTATCCCCTCCACCAGTTCCTCCAGTCGGTGAAACACTAAAGACGACAAGATTAACTTGACTCATGAAAACTAAAGTCAAGGAGCTTGGAGCTATAGGTCAACAGCAGGTTTCTCTGTGTTGATTGACAGCTGATTTCCAGGCAATCCACTGCGGCGTTGCAGTAATAATAATATTGGCATTCATTTGCTTAAACCCTTCGGGCTATTGAGGGTTTCAGGAAAATCCCCACCTTATGAATATGATGTGTGACGGAGCGACTGTGAAAGACTACTTGCTCTTGTCTATGTCATTCCTATTTCACTTGTCCCTTTCTTTTGCGTACATTTTAACTTCCCTTTCAATGCATTTGTACCAAATATGCTTGTATCGAGGCAATGTAGATGTCCTCAAGCTGTCTAATAGATGGCCTGCTCTGCTGCGGTTGTGGACGTCTAACTTGTCCAACTAGAATTTAATGTTCTGGTTTACATTCCCACCAAACCCAAGCCCACTGGTTCCACTGATTTGCCCGCTGGTTGCCAAAGCATAGCTGGCACTAATATCAGCCAATCAGGCTGGGTACGTGGAAAAACCCAAGTGGTGGCAGCTCTCTTGTAATCTGATGGTCGTTTTTGGCATTCTTGGCATTAACCGATTGGCCCACAACTTTCCAGTGGCTGATCTGTCCAATCAGTTGAGGTGCAATGTCAACACAAAGCAGGTTTTGCTTTAGCGCACACACAATTATTTACATGAACTTACTAGGACTAAAGGACTAGCATTTTTTTCCACTGTGTGTTCTGACACGCAATGTGTTGATGGTCAATGTCTCTCCACCTGTGATGGAAAGAGAGAGGGAGTAGAATGTGGATGTTCTCAGTCGCTAACCTGCTCGCCCCACTATATTAGCGTCATCATTTGTGGTGACCAACTTCCACTCCAAACCCACATACACACAAACTAGGTTAAATGTGTACACACGCACACATGGGCGCACGCATACGTGTACATTCCAACGGGGATGCCTAAAGATGGACCGAGAAACGTTAGCTGTCTGTAATGAATCAGCCCCTGCCATGTCGTAATTCACCTTTCAACTAACCCGACCGCCCTCCATCTGTTTCCTGTTCCCACGTTCAATGCTACTTTTAAAATGACGTCTTCCGAGCTGCTTTCGTCAAATCAAACCGCTCTATTCACTTGCCTCTGTAATCATCATTTCAGAACATAAAGTGATGGTTCCCCATTCAGGTGATCGTTGCCTTAATCTCAGTTGGGGGTACCCCGGCTGGTTGCCATCGACTACCCTCCCAGTTAGAGAACGGAATCTTCAACAACAATCTGTCCTGACTTTGTTCGACTGGCGATCACAAGCGTTCAAACCATGGGGACAGGAGTGCGTTCTAGAAACACATTTTCATGTTGTCATTGGTAACTCTGTTTTCAGGAAAATACAAGACTGTGTTCAATCAGCCTAGTCAATCACTCAACCTAATCAATATGTCATCAGCGCACACTTTACAATTCAATATTGTCATTAGATTAGAATGTATAAACAGCAAGCAAGTGTTGTTTGTTTTGCTGGAGATGCTGAAGGGTTACAACCTTAAGGAACAACTGTCTGTTCACAGTACAAAGGCTATCCAGTTAAATTATCGTTTGGTTACACGTTTGATTAAAAAGGTATTTGTTTTCGTTAAATTATGAATTTTAATTCTAAGTCTTTCTGGTGAAAAAGTCCTGCTTCAGGAATGAAAAACATTGTGGAATTTGTCTTTTTGAAATGAAAGTCCTGCAAACAAGAGTATTTGTAACAGGAAGTATGACCTGAAACTTCAGGAAGTATTTACTATGAAAAAAATTATGCACTATATAATAAACAAAGTATATTTTATACATGCTACAACACACTTCCAGTCATAATGAACGGTTTGTAGTTGTAATGTTTATATTACTGGAGCCAAGGAAAAATGTTTGTGAACGGCCAGCAATGTCCCTTTTGTAGCAGAAGAGACTGGGGAGACCGGCCAGACCCCCCCCATGAAGAAAAAATAAATTGATGAATTTTACAACTGTGTGTTTGAGCAGGTTGCCTAGTGTGTCCATTCAGTCACTATTTCCAACATCAGAGAGTGGGAAGAGATCACCCCCAGTAAGCCAAGTTACCTCAGTGAGTGAGTTGTTTTGGCAGTTGGAGTGTTAGCTACAGTCTTATATATGGGCCTGATTCACCGAGCAGCCATCTTGGTTCTAAACACTTTCTGGGTGGGGGGACCTGAATGCCACTCAGCTAGCGTTTAGTACAAAGATGGAACCAAGATGGCCACTAAGTGAGTAGGGCCATACCATGGACATATGATAGAAGGGCCATACGGCTCCAGTCTACTGCAGAGAAGAAATGCCGGGAGCGTGTCTATGTTCCCCGGGTCCTATGCATAGGAAAAAAAAAGGGTCCTATGTTTCCCGAGTGGGGAAAATATATTCAGGGTATGCAACACACAGGGACACTAATCGGTGTGCCTCTGTCCTCTTCCTATATAACAAGATGTGAGGGTAAGAATTTACAGTGTAAACTTGTTAACAAGGGGACGACCCGAATCTTTAATGACAAGGGATGTCAGCCTCTAAGGTTCCAACTCTATCATCATTATCAGATCACAGGAGTTTGCCTTCAGGATGTTTAAAATTCCCCTTCCATGTGGAAAACCATCTGATGACAAACTAATTTGAACCAAGCCTTCTTTTGGAGATGAATCTTAATCTTTCACATTAACTATCTCAAGCTTAGACTCTTCAGACACTGATTTTTCTGGCTTGTTCTGCGCTCTCGAATCATGTGGCCTTTCGTCCGACTCAACATTTCGCCATCAGGGATAGTTTTACAAACTAAGCATGTTTTGGTCCAGCTAATTAGCATGGACAAACTTCCAGAACCGAATGATTCAGAACCGAGGCATTGTCCACAAAGCCGCTCACTCGTCAACAGCATTAGTGAAGACGGATGACCTAAGAGTGGAGGGATGCAAAAAAAAAAAAAAACAGAACATGAAGCTTCGGGATATAGAGAACACAAAGCATTACTTTGTAAACACGAGCAAACGAGATCGGCAAAGGCCACCAGTCACTCCCTTAACACGGACAAACCGACCTCAGCGCTGCGCCAAGAAGCCGCCTGCGTCTCGGCGCAATCAGAGTTTATTAGTAAGCAACGGCAGGACCCGACCCACGCCTGTAGACATGTCTCAGCTGCTCCTTTGAAGGAAAAAGTTGTGCAGCTGATGGGACCCTGATGCCTCCGTTAAAACGTCCATGTGGGTTGCTCCTTATTTAACATGTGAGTCATAGCTCTTGTACAGTGAAGCACTGTAGAATCTCATGTCCAGGTTGGACAGCATGTTCCAGGGACACGCATAGCAATACAAAATCAACCAGGCCGTAGAATGGCTATTATGTGAGTGAGTGAGGGACAGAGTGAGTATTCAATGGAATATGTGAACAAAGAAGTCCATGCGTGAACACCATGCTTCAGCCTTCCGCACCGAGACAGCCAAAGTATTTCCTGTGTTGTAGAAACCCAAGTCGTCCTGGATGCAAAGTAAGCCAGCTGGGCTTCAGTGTTAGTTTCCATTCTCCAAGTTCTGGTGGTGTTGGTGGAGACCCAGGGGGACACATAGGCCCCACACCCCAATTGGCTACGTGCTGTAATTAAAGACTAAAGAGGGAGACGGCTCAAGTTCTTCTTCCTTTAACCTCACAGCGACAATAGAAGGGATATCAAACTGCCTAGCCTGCAGTTCATTGGCCGCAGCAGGGCAGGGGAAACAGCTGATTGGCTTCTGTTAGAGGCAGGAGAATCAGACAGGTGTCTTGTCTTTCAGATATTTGAAATATGCTTGGGGATTGGGATGGTTGACGGTGTAAGATGACAGTGATTGAGTATGCAATGCGAGGCATGTAGTGTAAGTTTCAGGTATTTTTTTCCAAGGTCAAGGATGTAGTATTTGATGGAGAAGTATAGGTACTAGTATTTATTCCCTTATATGTACAGGTAGATGAGACAGAACCATACAGGATTCAAAAGAAACCCAGTGGTGGGTTTCTTTACGAAGGCGGCGAAGAAAGGGTCAAGGGGATGTCAACATCAAAGCCACTTGCATAACCTACTTCAGACCTCCATCATTACTACTGACTATAATATGCTTCTCCGGGTCGTGTGTGTGTGTGTGTGTGTGTGTGTGTGTGTGTGTGTGTGTGTGTGTGTGTGTGTGTGTGTGTGTGTGTGTGTGTGTGTGTGTGTGTGTGTACAAGTGGATTTGCCTCCTGTACAGCTGGCAGAGAATGTGCACACATACATAAACACACACGTTTTAGATTTGAAACATGTTGAATATTGATACAAGCACATCCAAACAAATATTCCATCCCCTCAACTCTTACCTTGTCCCTCCGGGTGTGTTTGCATGTGTGAGGGTGTCTGATGGTGAATCCGTGCAAGGTAAAATAGCACTTTATTAATGTCAGAGTGGAAATTTGGGAGTGTGTGTGCATAAGCATGTGTTCAGGTGTTGAGGTGTGCGAGGGGGGGGGGGGGGGGGGGGGGGTCAGTTTGCTCTGTCTGTTCACTTTCTCACACCTGTTTCCATCGTCAGCTCCGAAGTCCAGTTGGGCTTCATACACGGAGGCCAGACAAGGTTTAGAAGGGCCATTCATATATATTTTAAAGTCGCAATGTGTTACATGTCAAATCTCTCCTCACTTAGAATAACCTTCACATATCTGTAGTCAATGCCGCTTGACTGATTTCAATGATGTGATTGATAACATTGTGTAACAAAAATATTCTACAAATACAAGATGCTGGTCAGCCTGTAACCTCTATTTAGTTACAAGAATCATACAACCCTTCCAAAACCCCTCAAATGAACTGCCCAGCCAGCTGAGCTAAGCTGGTTCACATCACACATTTGCCCATCATTTTACAGTAGACTGAACACTAATTTAGTTTTTTTTTTAATTCTGAAAGTCTCTGAATGTCTCCCTTTTCATGGAGTCATCTGTTGATGTTTGAGCTGGGTGGTGTATCTAGCAATACATCTTTTATAAGTGGACTTTGATTTGGTATACAGGGAATGACCTTAGACCATGGTCGTATCCAACTAAGAAAACGTATTACCCACAGCTAGGCATACGTTTAACCCCGACACGTCTCAGAACTCCGATCAAGTTCAACTGAAATATATGAACCTGATATTTCACTATTTTTTGTATACTATAGTATTTAATACAAAATGTTGTAACTCTTTACAAACATTAGTCATGTCCGTTCAAACTGCCAGCTGTTAACCAATCCCTGGACTAGACATCATGCGATGGTTACTCTAAGCAGACACCTTTCATCATGAGTATACCATATCACAAAATGTGTATCAAAAGATTTCCCATGCAAATTAGAGCCCATAAATTATAAAGTAAGCAAAATAAGAAAACAGACCGCACACAAAGATCACTAGGAACCAAAGCGGCCCTCAACCTCCTGCCAATTGTAGGACAAACGAACGCACTTCCCAAGGATAGACACAAGACTTTGGAAACCAACCAGATATAAAAACTAGAGCAGCAACCAAGAGAATTATAATACTAGGAATCCACAGCATCATGTGGGATCTGATGTGATGATTTGATCTATTGAGTGTGAAGGACGAAGAGAGCGAGAGCATGAGACGGAGCTAAAAAGATAAAACATGACCGAGATGTATAAAGATGGTTGGCTAGAGTGGTGGACCTCATTCTGCTGGATTCATCCGTTCTGGACCATTCCAGATGAATGATGCAGTCTGCGATAAGCTCCTTTTGTGCGTGTATGTGATCGCCGAGTGTAGGAAGAATGAATAATGAACTGAAGAAGGGCAGATGGAGGCAGACAGAAGGGAGTACAGAGAAGTCCGGACTCCTGAGGTCAGTCCAATACCAAAAATGTTTTATGATTAAGGTGATGGGTATTGGGTGGGCTTACCACGGGTTTACCCAGTTTCTAGGCCCGTTGTCAATGAACTGCCATCTAAAAGGTTTGTTGCGTTAATTCAAGATGCTAACGTAGCTATAATTGTAAGCATTTGAACTGTGAAGATCGTTACTGAATAACGACTGTTCATGTCAAATATTAGAAAAAAATCTGCCACGCCTGACAAAATACACATGATTGCACAGGAAAACCACAACAGAGAAAAAAAAAATATACACATTTTTAAAAGGGGATGTGGTTCAATACTTTATTCATTGAAGTCTTCAAACACATTTTCTTGATATACATTTCCGAAGGTAAACTAGCGTGAGGTAAAGGTGCTGCGAATAAATGAAATTCCATCATAGTCAAAAGCTGACATACAATCACTTTACTGATCACCATTTCAAAAATATATTTTTATAGTATGACACTTCATATTTTCCCCACATTTTGTAGTTTATATGCACACACACACACTCATACATCCACGCTTGCATAACGTAAACAGGGTGCCATGTTATTCCCAAAACTCTCCATGCAGACAAACAGGAGAGCACTAGTAAAGTTATCCATGTTCCTGAAGCGCGGGACCGGCTAACTACAGGAAATAAATACACTTCCCAGTTTGACCACAAGGTGATAAAATACATGTGTATTATCTGTATTTGCGGTCAAACTGTGGGAATCATAATACTGATCATAGGGAAAACAGCAGAAAAACAAGCTCAGAAGACACACGCACACACACACACACACACACGGCTAGGGAGTAACAATTCACAGTCTGGGTCTGGATTGATTGTCTAAACATGCCACCTTTTAAACACTCAGACTATCCTCCCTGCCCTTTACTCCAACTAGCATAGGGCTAACCTGATCCTACTCCATCAAGCATTGCTAGTCGATCATAGATCCTAGTTGGTCATAGAACTTTAGCAGTCTGGGGTTGGGCTGCAGTTGTATCCAAAAGTGGGTCACAAGGCTTAAGAAACAAACAATTGGCATTATTTTACCTTTTTCAAGGTAAAATGACTAGGGAATGGCTGAATCCATTGCTGCCACGGTAAAAATATGTCTCGCTAGTAAAAAGCTAAACTAAACGAAAAAAGTCAAGCAGCTCGTTCAGGGGAACCCAAAACAAAGCAGCCATTTTCTCACATAAAAACATGGGGGGGGGGAATTGTGAAGTTATGGGACAGTCGAACCATCAGCCACCTGAAAACCCTGGAAGTTGTAAACCCTTGAATCCACCCAACATGCACATCACACCGAGCTTTCCGTGCTCCATCCATCCAATATTACCTTATGCTTCCACGCTTGCTGGGTGGGGGGCCTTCACCGTAGCTTAACCAGAGGTGGCTGCACAGCCATTTGCTGAGGGACACAAGCTCATTGGGCTGCTTGGAGTCTTCTAGAACTCGACTTTTACAAATTCATGACAATGACCTCCACAAAGCAGCCCTAGAGACAGGGCCTCACACAAGACACTTTGACCCCATTAGTATTGTGGAGGAAAGATTGTACAGTGGATACAATATTGCATGGCAACGTTAACAGATAATACAAAACAATATGAAGGGCTACAGGAATGACTAGAGGAACCATCTAACGGCACAGTAAGGGTCTCAAATGGGGAGAATGTTTACAATAATGGCAAACTTAACCAACCAATGAAATGCCAAGCCTGTACATGCGCCCCTATCCCCGTAATCCGAGTGCGGCACTGGTCGTATGGTTGGGAAGTGGGGAGGAGGCCCCTAGACAGCTGACAGCGTTAAGACTTCCTGGCGCAACCTTCAAAACAAAGATACAGAAACTCTTAAAAAAAAGGCACCAAGAGGTTTGGTTGCTGGTGGTGCTAGAGGCGTGTGGCCTGTGCTTAACACCAAACAGGAAGACAAGATAGTTGTAGAGGCCCACTCTGTCCCATCAGAGCTCTGCTACATTAGAGGCCTAGCCTTTTCCTCCTACCCCAAAACCCCATTCAGTTAGCCAGACAAAACCTCTCAAGCAGGCCAATCACGCATACATATGCTGCAACGCACAAAATAGGAGCCAATGCAGGTTTGTAAACGCCACTAAGGTGGTAGGGGTACAACTTTCCCCTTGAAGTGACTTCCGAGAGGGGAGGGGCTCGTTGGGAGTAAAGCTGGTAGCTGAATGGAGACTGGGGGGGAGGCAGGGGGCAGTTCTACGTCAGTGGATGACAAGAACCTTTGGCTTCACATAACAGCTATGCCTCGACCCCTGCCGGTAGTGCCAAAAGGGGAAAGGAATTCCTGGCTGGTGAACCAGCCCGTCCTTGGCCTATCCCCTATGACCCGAAAAGGGGCTAAAAAAAAAAATGCTTGCCCCATCGTCCCCAAACGGTGAATCAGCCGCCCTGTGTGACGAGAGGGTGGCACCATGCCAACGCAACCCAGAAAGTAGATAATTATAGACTACCGTCCGGGACTCCCTCTGGTGCGGCCTCTGACTGCCATGTGCTGCTCCTTATAAGGGAAGGCACTGGCTGCCACGCCGTCCTCCACTACTACCAGGAACCCTGCTTCCCAGAGGCATGCTCCGTCTCCTGAGGAGAGAGGATCCGGAAGGAGGGGGGTATACAACGACAAGGAAAGGCTAAAGTGGAGGAGAAAATCCCCAATAGACAAACGTGAAGACATTTCCTTCACACACACACACGCACACGCACGCGCACTCACTCCCATGTCCTCACAGCACTGGGGGGGGGAGGGACGCCATCTTGGAAGTGCGTTTCGTAATTCCACGTCAAAATTAAAAAATAAACCGCGGTCTGTCACCCCTCTCAATCATAAAGCCTCTAAAGACCGCCTAAACCCACATGATACAGCATGACGCTCAACTTTACAACACGCACATATTTTCTTAAGTATGTCCTTTTTACACCAGTGCTCTGCGTTTCTTTTTTTGTTTTTACCCCAAGTATACATTTTATATTAGATTGAGCTTTTTTTGCTTCATTTAGTTACATGACTTCAAAATAAATTATAATCATTAAGGCCTTATTCTCATCCTCCTTCCTTTTTAAAGATGGACCATAGTCAACTGAAACGTGCAAACCCAGAGGAGCTATAAGGCACAAGAGGAAGCCGTCATATCAATAAAGATTTGAAAAAGAAAACCAAAAACAGAATTATCCAAATAACACTTAAATACAAAATAGATCACTTTGGATTGGATGGCATTGCGACACGCAAGGATTGAGTTCTTGACACTTGGCAAGTTCCCAGTCCTCTATGCCTTCACAGGAAAAGAAAGCTTTTTTTTTTATGGCCCAGATATTGTCTTTATTTTTTTTTCAACTTTTTCTCTGCAACAATTCTGTTCTCTTCAACGCCAGCGGCGGCCACCGTCTCGCCATATGGCCATATTTTTTTTGCTCATCTCATGAATACTTTTTGTCTGTTTTTTGTGTGCATGTTTGTCAGTTTGCGTCAGTTGCACGGCAACCACGTGGGAATGTTCTGGTTGGCCACATAGTAGTTGCTGAAGTTGTGGTCGCGCACGTAGGGCGCCGGCTGGTAGTAGCAGGTGACACTGGAGGCGTCGGGGATGGCGTTCTGCTCCGCCAGCACGTGGAAGGCCAGCAGCGAGATGAGGTTGAGGGTCTGGCGCCGCTCGTGGCCCATGAGGCACACGGTGCTCTCGTCCACCACGCGCCGCAGGATCATCAGGTAGTCGTACTTGCAGCGCTCCTCGCCCACAAAGTGGCTGTGCAGGTAGGCCTCCACCTTGCGCTGCTGCTCGCCCACGTCGGGGAAGTCGATGAAGAAGCGGGAGCACATGTAGCGCTCCAGCGCCTTGAACTCGTCGGCGTCCGTGGGCTGGAAGTCGCGCACCAGCAGGTTGCAGTACTTGAGCAGCCCGCCACCGCGGATCTCCTCGGGCCGCTGCGTGGCGATCAGCTTGCCCCGCAGGTGGCCCATCGCCGCGCCAAAGTCGCCGTACACGCTCTCGCCCACCACGGACGGGTGGAAGGTGGCCGACATGGGCGCCCGCGACAGCTCGTAGTAGGCCAGCACAGAGTCCAGCACGATCTGGAACGAGTCCACACTGAACTCAAACTGCCGGCGGAGCGTGTCCACGAACTTGAGCTCCACGTTGCGGCCATTGTTGTTGCACAGCGAGATGAGGCTCCAGCGGTCCTGCTCCGTGTTCACCTTCACCAGCTTCTGCACGTAGGCCTCCTTCAGGGTCACCGCCGTGATGCGCTCCTTGTTCACGCCGTCCGGCAGAAAGTCCAGCAGGGTGCCCAGCACCACGTCGCGCACCAGCTGGAACTCCGACTCGCAGGGCAGGTCCACGCGGAAGATGACGTCCAGGTCCTTGTAGCTCCAGCCCACGTCCTGCACCAGCACGTGGCTGGCCGTCGAGCCGTTGAGGCGCACGTCCTTGACGCGCACGCCGCTGCGCTCCAGGCGCGAGCGCACGCGTGCCACAATGTCCTTCAGGCGCACCTCCAGCGTGGGGAAGTTGCCACGGCCGTGCACGGGCACTGCCTCCGACAGCACCTCGTCCAGGCGGCTCACCTGCTCCCAGGACAGCAGGTTGGTCGCCACTGTAGCCATCTTCCAATCAGAGTGCAGATAAACTGGCAGGACAGAAGAAAAAAAAAAAAAAAAGAACGTAAGCAATTTAACAACTTGATGCATTTAGAATTCAACCCTTATTGATTTGATTTAAAGAATACAAACCTACTTGCTTTAAAGGAGTATTGACTTGTACAAAGGTGACAAGACCCTACCAGTTAAGAGTTCTGATAAACAGGGAGGAAGGGAAAATATTTTCTTTCGGAAATATTAAGATTCAACTTATTGATTTAAAGAATGCACTTAATATATACACACACACACAACAAAATAAAAGTATACCATAGGACGTGTTGTAGTAGCCAAATTCTGAGAAAGGGAAACCGCAATATATCATAAAGAAGGAACGACCTTTGACCTTTAAGGGCTCACCGGTGTGTAACGGGGCGCGCGCATCACACACACCTGGCTGCGCAACAGAGAGTAGGGGGGAGGGGCGGGGGCGAAGGGGCGCCTGGCTTCCAGAAGATCGTACCACGCCGCGAGCCTTCCGTTCCAGAACCACGACGGGCACACACGTTTTAAATAAACACGACAACCGACTATTGTTTATTAAATAATTGTCAATCAAAACGACGGGTATTCAAAGAATGCCGACCGTATCGGCCTTCATTTATTGATGACCGCTGTCAGCCTCATTTCCCCGTTTGTGATTAATGACACATTTATATCAAAACCCAGTTAGTGGACACCAAACGCCCGAGTGTAAATGTTAAGTTGCGTTACATAATGTTGAAAGATCTTAATGTATATAAAAAAAAGGCATGTCATCTAAACACCATACCAACGTTAGCAGTGGTACAAGTCAAATAGCACCACATCATGGATATCATGTTATAAAGAACCGTCCGGCTTGACCACTGCGCTCAGCTGGTTACATTGTAAATCAATGAAGTCATTCATACAATCGCGAAAGCAAAGGGTAGCCTACTAGGTAGATCTATCGATCAAAACTCAAAAACACTTTGAGCCATAAAACGCCAACAATTAAAAGTTAAACCGGGGAATGATATCGGTATCACGTGTCAAGAAAGGCGAAATCAGCAGAAATGTCATGACACGTGAAAGGTTTAAACGCCCAAAGCAGGTCATTTCTCCATGTGATGAATAAAAAGGTACATACGGTTCAAAAGGCTTCCACGGATAGAGGTCGAATTACAAAAGACTGAGGAAAGTTTGCATTCGTGCCGATACTTCCATATAATCCAGTAAGACAGACAACCGCAGCAGACTGCAATGTAGAAACTCGTCCTCAGCAGCTGACTGAGAGCAGGTATTTATCAGCCGAACCACAGCCTCGCCGGAAGACACAGCCAGCCCACAATACAGTCCCTCTTGGTTATTTAATGTGCATTTAAATAGTTGCAAAGTATTAATTATTTAGATTTATAGGAGGATATTTCTAAATTACCTTCAGGTCCAATTTAAATCGACGATGGGGGCTTTTTGAATCAATTCGTTCTTAAGTTTGGTTGTATCAATGCGCCGATTGAAGACCTGTGATTGGTCGATTAAGGTTTTTGTGTTGCCAGGTTACCAGGGTCGCTTCCTGTTCTCGTTTGAAACGTCAGGGCAGTCACCACGACGTGAGTGGATGAATTGACTATACTAATAATTCTGACTCAGGTCTAGAACATAGACAATCGACATCCCACGTCAAATACAGTAAAGGAAGTACAAATAGGTCTATAGAAATTTTAAATTTAAATAAAGTATATATGCGTTAAAATAAAACTACGATCATTATACTTATTATGAATTATGGTATTTTATTCACTGGTTTGACCCTATTCCCATTTGAATAATGACGTAACACAAAGCACTAAATAGGTAGAAAACTTCATTAGTAACAGTTGCAAATAGACAAAATAGTCTCTTGGAATTGTTTTTATTATGGCGACAAACACACACACACACACACACACACACACACACACACACACACACACACACACACACACACACACACACACACACACACACACACAGATATCCACAAACACACACGCAAACAAACAGAAACACACACATAGAACATGACAGAACAGAAAACAAAATGGTCTCCTTTTGAATTCCACAGAAGATGGTATGTTTTGGTCAATTCCCTTGAAAGCTTACAAGCAAACCGGTGTTTCCAAATGTCATAATCATATTAGTCTGTCAATATAGGTAAAACACATTGAAATCCCCCCCCCCCCCCCCCCCCCCACACACACACACACACACACACACACACACACACACACACACACACACACACACACACAAACACACACACATACAAAGTGTTGTTGTTTTGATGTTCTCTTTACGTCACAGAGAGAGAAAGAGAGGGAATGAAAGTGAGAGAGATAGGAGAGAGGATGAGAGAGAGAGAGAATAGAGAGCGAGAAAGAGAGATAGAGAAAGAGAGTGAGCTAGTGGGGAGTCCTCCAGGGTGTAGAATCAGAGAAGGGCTGTTATGTTTCTCATTTCTACTATTGTCTCTTGTTCTCATTCTGTTGAACTCACGTAAACAAAGAGCATGAGCTTTGTAGCTTAGCAAATAGCTTCTTCACGCTCATACAGATGCTCTGGGTGTTCTGGTTTGTGGTTTGTGGTGGTTATGTGTGTGTGTGTGTGTGTGTGTGTGTGTGTGTGTGTGTGTGTGTGTGTGTGTGTGTGTGTGTGTGTGTGTGTGTTTGTGATACAAATGTCATGCACTGATAGTAAAGTCAGGGTAAAATCCCACAGGATGTTGATTTGCATAAACTCTACCACAGATGTCTTCCCCTGTGTGTGTGTGTGTGTGTGTGTGTGTGTGTGTGTGTGTGTGTGTGTGTGTGTGTGTGTGTGTGTGTGTCTTTGTTGAGTCAGCAGCAATGAATAGTTGAACTCTTGATGAATGACCTAACTGGATTTCCCCTGCTTATCTAGTCTATCGCTATTCTTTACAATTACTTTCCAATATTACAATCAAATAAAGTAACACAGCATTATCTATCGAAAAAAGCGAAGGCGCTGTCTTGTTGTTGATATTCTATGGTGTGGTGGGTTGACTAAAAAGATGGCTTTGGTGGATACCTGTTATTCCCGTAAGGACCCTTCAGAAACATCCTGCCCATTTCCGTCCATGGTAGGTATCACCATTTGAAAGGTCAACTGAGAAATAATTAGGATTGGTCCCAGTGAGCGAATTTTCTTTTTGAGTTATGTGTGGGGGTAGGTAACACATCTTAAATTGTATGTTTGTACGTCCTGGCAATTAAAAATAGTACTTAAACGTGTAGCATCTTACAATAGCTATCTTTGCTGTATACAGGGACGGGTTAACCTGGCAAAGTGCTTAGCACTTGTTCTATGAACATCCTTACTGTACCAACTGCAATATATTGTTTGTCTTTTTTATGACAAATGTACGCATTTAGGTCACATTAGATAAGGATTCTGCTAAATGCCCAAAATGTACATGTCAATTGAAACAGTATTTTGCATCATAATTCATTTAACATTAAATATTTACATATATTTGTTTGATCTTAATTTGAGATTTTTAAGAGATTTTAAGAGATAATTATTTATGAGTGCTATTCCTCACTGGAATGCTGCTTTACGGAGGAAGAAACCGATAAGGCCATCCAGGGCCTGGGGGCTATGGCAACAGACATAACATATTCCTGCCTCGCTGTTCCATGTTGTCACGTCCCAATTCGTACCTCCTGCTAGGCACAATGGCTATCACCTTATTGCAGCTTTACAGAGCAAGAAACATGCGAAGAATAGGGGAAACATTTCCTTAACCTAACTCAAAGTGTTTATACAAGATATAGTATTGATGCTAATGGTTACTTTCATCAAAATATCAACACATTTGTTTGCTTATTTCTTAAAGCAGCCGTTAGATCACCTTTGTGTAACCTTCTACAGAGATTCATCTTCCATCTGAGTTCTAAGAACTTGCCCCCTCCTCTTGTTCATAGCATTTTGAACACACACTTCCTGTCTGTTAGCGTCCTCACTTCCTTTTTAGTATTCACTTTTGAGTGGTGTGCAAGAAGTTTTTACATAGAGTGGTCAAAAATACTGCTTGTAGCCAGCCTAACCTAGAGCCATTTAAACTTCTGTGCGTTTGGTTATCTTGGGGACAGAAACGCCCCTGGTGTATACATATGTATAGATGCGTGTGCAAGTGTACGTGTTGTGGCAACCCGCTCCTTAAATGAGCCGGGTTACCGGTACAAACGACGCGTTTGGTGAAGGTTAAAGCCATTGCGGGCATTTATTAACAGTCAACTTTAGTCAACCAAGGCACTCGCGGTCTCTAGGGCCTCCGTGGGCCTCTAGCTGCACGCGGACCCGAGCGCTTCCTTCTTCCTCCCGTGCTGTGCCGTGCTGTCCAAGTGTCAGCCCTTTTATATCTCCTCTGCCACCGGCCAGGTGTCCACCAATCACCCTGATTGGGGAGGCGAAAGGGCTGCTCTCGGTCGCCGTCTGGTGGGCGACGGCGGTACACGCCGTCCAAGACCAACCCTCGGGCTGGTCCGGGCCGAGGCTTACGGGGCGGGATGCCACACTCCTCCACCCTTTGTCCAAGCCCCGGGTAGCCAGGGCCTTGGTCTGCGTCGGCTGCGTCGTCTCCGGCTGCGTCGTCTCCGGCAGCTTCGTCTCCGGCAGCTTCGTCTCCCGCCGCCTCGTCTCCCGCCGCCTCGTCTCCCGCCGCCTCGTCTCCCGCCGCCTCGTCTCCCGCCGCCTCGTCTCCCGCTGCGCCGGCGGCGGCTGCCTCTCCTGCCGCGGTGGCGACCACACCTCTCCTGCCCCGGGACTCCAGCGTCGAGTCCCAAAGCCGACGGACAATCGGGCAGTCCCTCCCAATTAGGAGCGGAACCGGGGCACAATCCCCGCCCGTGCCGTAAACACCCCTTGTGGTGTCCGTACGACCACATGGCAGGTCTTATAGGACCGTATGTCCCCGTGCACGCAGGCCACCTCGATGGGTTTCCCCTCCCTCCCTCCCGCCAAGTCGGGGCGGAGGAGGGTGACCACGCTGCCGGTGTCCACCATGGCCTGCGTGTCCTGGTTCATAACCCTCGCCGGGATGGTCGGACTACCAGATGTCCCCTGCGCCCAGCAGGTCGCCAGCATACAGGGCCGACCCGTCCGCACGTCCGCGCCGGCCGGCGGCGCAGCCCCGTCCCGGCCTCGCGCTGCGGCCTTCTCTCCCGCGGCGGCGGCGGCATCCCTTGCGGCAGCGGCGGCGTCCCTGGCGGCGGCGGCGGCGTCCCTGGCGGCGTCCCTGGCGGCGTCCCTGGCGGCGGCGGTGGCGGCGGCGTCCCTGGCGGCGGCGTCCCTGGCGGCGGCGGTGGCGGCGGCGTCCCTGGCGGCGGCGTCCCTGGCGGCGGCGCCGGCGTCCCTGGCGGCGCCAGCGGCGTCTCTCGCAGCGCCGGCGGCGTCTCTCGCAGCGCCGGCGGCGTCTCTCGCAGCGCCGGCGGCGTCTCTCGCAGCGCCGGCGGCGTCTGTCCCGACCGGGTTCGGCATACCGAATTGGTGGGGTACTTTACCGGGGGGTTGTAGTGGGATCTTCATGCCTGCATTCTCCACCATATGTGGTATCCGGCTTGGAGAATGGGCCGGGATTCAGGAAAACAGGTGGCAACGGTTGGTTTAAGCCGACTTCGGCGTTTATTGCAATTATAAAAGACAGGATAAGGGTGCGCTTGGGTCTCCGTGGGCCTCAAGCCTCTGCAGTCCATGTGTGTCTCTGCCTCTGCCGTGCTCTTGGTCTGGACCTCCACTTAAAATGGCTCCTCTGCTTACGGCCAGGTGTCCCCCAATCACCCTGATTGGGGGGAAGGACCCGGTGCTCTCCGTCGCCGGCTGGTGGGTGGGGGTGGTACACCCCGTCCTTCACGGTCCCACGGGACCGTTCAGGCCGAGGCTTCAGGGGCGGGATGCCACTGTGTGTGTGTGTGTGTGTGTGTGTGTGTGTGTGTGTGTGTGTGTGTGTGTGTGTGTGTGTGTGTGTGTGTGTGTGTGTGTGTGTTACTGGTTGTCCATCCATCTGTAGCATCAACACTGGATCCCCCCCCCCCCCCGCCCAGCTTGGCACCAGGCCCAGGGAAACATGTGGCTGGTCACACACACACACACACACACACACACACACACACACACACACACACACACACACACACACACACACACACACACACACACACACACACACACACACACACACACACATACACACAAACACACGCTCACACACGCCACTCACATTGACATTTGACTGATCCAACGTTGGTGTAACTAACCGGCGTCGGTGCGGGGTTGGATTTTTGTTGGAACTCTGTAGAGTTGCCACTGACACAAAAAGACACACACACACACACAACCCAAACCTCTTCATACATATGAGAGGGCTACTTGATATAAATGTTTCTCAATAGTATATGTTCCACCTAGATGAACACACACACACACACACACACACACACACACACACACACACACACACACACACACACACACACACACACACACATATACACACTGAGAGGCACCATTAAATATTTCACGAGGGAGTAAACGACAGAGGTCTTCTGGGTATCTGATCGATTGACTCACAGGCAGTTTAAAACCTACTTCCTGTGATGTCACCAGACCCCTACTTCTGGTGGTTAAACTCTACCTCTTTCTTATAAAACTGAGCAGCTCAGTAGAGCCACACAAAAATAAGGTGACCCTTGGATACGGGGACATGAGACATTAAGCAATGGACGGCAGAACTCCAAAATGCACTTTGAATTCTGTAATTAAAGGGGTTATATTATGCCACCAGTGACACGCACACCTGGTGGAATAATATTACCCCTTTAACAATAATCAATGTGCATCATGCATCGGAACATGACATACACTCATGTGGCCATTTCAACATGCATATAAATGTTTCATCACACGTGAGAATGTCCACCCAAATGTTTGAAGGATAGATCCAATGTTCAGTACAGTCCACGTAGTTGAGGTAGGCTGATCCATCCATTAAAAAGCAAAAATCGAATAGTGGCCCCTGGAACTACTAGACATCATTCTAGGTTTATTTGATCTAGTCCTTCAGATAAAGTAGGGACAGACCATGTGGAGACCCCACTAGACTACACACCAGTTGCATGGCGTCTCTGTTTGCAGCCGGTTGCTGTCAGGGGAGGGGGTGGCCTGGTAGACAGAGGAGGAGTATGCTTTTGGTCTGCCTGAGTGGGAACAGGCTCATCGCATTACGGCCACATCACTTTTTCCACAGACCTCCGCCTCTGTCTGTGTTTGCCGAACCGGACAGACAGACAGACACTGGAGACAGACAGGCTCTAGTCTAGTACTGAATAATGAGGTTTACACACCAAAATGATAGAGCTAGCTGGTAGACAATCACTGATTTGTGGGGACTTGACCTCTCTGTACCTCACTGTCTCCATCCCCTAACAATGGCTTTCGCAGGGAGGCACTGACCGCTATCAATAAGAGCCAGAGATGACTTACTTAACAAGCAGACCAGGAGGACCGCACTCACACTAAACTAATACAGAAGATGTGTAACAAGCAGGATGAACGTCAATAACACTAATAGGACAGTAGTGTCACTGTTAGTTTGTGCGTTTCATTTTAGGTAGATGGAAGACTTCAGAGTACTGTATTAATAGGCACGTTGTAATGTAACAAGGATATGGTTTTGTAGCTTCAATACAAAAAAAGTGGGTACCCAGTGGGAACATAGCAATCAACATGAAAAAAAACGCCATCTGTTGAGAGATTTCACAACGCGACGAAACTAGGGTACGTTAAGTTTCCCTTTCCTGTGGTTTTCATGTCATGGTTCGGTATAGAGAACTGCATGCAGGCTGAGATTGGGTCTTGATGTGTAACACTATGCCACAGAAACATCATTTCTGTTGCTTCCTATGAACTGTGAACGCCATGTTGCCCGTCCCTTTTATACAAAGGCACACATTTAAGCAAGAATAATAAGAACCTGATAAGAACAAAAACAAAGACATCGTAGACATGTATGGAGGTTTTAAATGTTTCTCAGTGATTTCATTTGGACTCATTTGGGCTCCAGCAGCCCTACTACATCGTAGCAGAACGTCTAGGGCCTGGGCTGGAAACCACAGACTGCCAGTGGTGAAGTTCCTCCTCGTTTCCTTTCGTCACAGAAAACTTATCGGGTGAGTCAGAAAGGGATTGTAATAAATCAATTCTGCAATACTTTTCTACAGTTAACTACTGCTGGCCGGCATGTGCTGGCCAATTAAGGGCTTTCTGATTCCAGTAACATGATTGGTTGACACAAATATGATGCAAAAGATTTCTGATTTGTGACTAAAGTTTAACAAACCCTATCCTATGAGTAAAAAGGGTCTTTGAGTCCTATAAAAGCGTGGCGCTTTAAATACTGAATAACATAAAAATCCACATCCTTAATAATGGATTCAACCCAAGTATTAAACTGATAAAAGTTCAGTCAGTTGTTCAGTTGGGGAGCCATAAAAGTTTTTTTTACATAAGCGATTGTTTTAATATCACATAGAACTATACTGTGTCATTATGAACACAAATGTAGGCAGATTACACAATATCACAAACAAAATGATACTTTGAATAACGGCAGCTTACTTATATTGTTGAAAGGGAGCGATGCAGATAGACTACAGACAAGTTGATAAAAAATTTGACAGATTTCTTCACGCATACACACGCACACGCACACACACACACACACACACACACATCTCCCCCATCTCTCTATTGCTCTCTCTTTCTCTCCCTCTCTCTATCTCTTACTCTGTCTTAGGGTATTTCTCGGTGGCCAGCCTGATGAAGTCTTCAGCACTGTCCAGTGACACCAGGCAGTCCTGAGTAAGGTGGTGGTGGGGGGGGGGGGGGGGGGTACACATGTTAGGATACACATACATGTATTTATGTGTGTATGTTTGTGAGTATGCATGAATTTATGTAGTACCATTACGTGGAGGTATCTATTCTGCGGACCGCCACCAGGGGGAAACAGAGCGCTGTGGTCCCGCAGATGTTGTAGGAGCTCCTCGGCTCTCGGCAGACTCTGCCGCCGGTCTCTCGGGGAATTCATACCCAGCAAGGACTCCACCTCGGACTGGTAACCTTCACAATCACATTCATTCACAGTCATTTATGGAATGCCTTGTTTGTGAATGAAGAGAAAAAATAATACAAATCGATAATAGAAAATAAAGGTAATGATAGTTTGTCACCTGTGTAATATATAAACATATGCAAATTGCAAAACAATGTAAAGTAAATAACATAACATAACCCGCAGGGAGAACACTTTTTAGGGGCCATTCGAAAGAAAGAAGAATTTTAGAGTGGGAGAAAAGGCTCCAAAGCCACTTATTGCTCACCTGCGGAGGCGACATTGCCCTCTCGTTGCCACGGTGAGTATTGTCACAAAACGTATGGAATTAAATCAGTTTGGGGTATTATATATTCATGAGTTACTTTATGTGTCCTCATTGGTCAAATCCGTGTGACCACCAAGATGAAGTTAGTTAAAGGTTAAGTTTGTCTATCTAATAAATCACAATCACATTTTTGACTAACTTGATCGACATTGGTCAGATCGTTCAATGAAAAAATATTGCTTGTGAAGAAAATAAGAATGCAACATGCATACGATGAATTAAGACGAGAGTATAGATCAAAAGTCTGACCGAGCTGCAGTAGTATTTTCTTCCATCGAGTGCAGACCTCTCTTCTGGTGTAGCGAATAGAATGAATGTCGTAGTTAATTTTCTCCCATTCCTAGACACACACACACACACACACACACACACACACACACACACGCACACACGCACACGCACACGAACACACCCATGAAAGGAAAAAACAGAAGATAATGATCTTTACAATTATTTTTAAAAGCAGCTATGGGGATATGTGCCTTTGCTCAGAATTTACAGAACAAACTATATTTGGACACAGCAAATGATCAATGAAAACACTTTATTGATAGAAATGTCATTTTTTATCGATCCTAACGCATTCCTTGTTGGGCTAGCATTGACCCCCTGAAAGAACACACTCCTTTTTTTTCTGTTTAAATTGAGAGCCAGGCTTCTTACATTTTGTCTTAGAAACTCATTTAGACAGTACAATGTCCCCAGTGTGTGCCCTACTGTGGAAGCGCTGTGTACTACACTATTTACACGCAGCGAACAGTTTAAAATACCCCTGAGATATATAAAATACATTTCCTAGGTCTTCATTATTAACTCCACTTGACTCAACTTGAAACATTGTACATTCAATTATAACTGCATCAGTTATTATACATTTAAAGCTATATTGTGTAGCCCATAGGCCATCGTTTATACATACTAAACCTTTTGTGTAGAAGCAGAGTTGTACAATTACAGAGTTACATCTTAAACGGCTGTGCTGGTTTCGTCTAGATTCAATCAAACTAGTCCCATGTTGTTAATCAGGGACCTGTGCCAGTATAGCTCCCCGAACCTTGAGCAGGAGTCTATCGGGGGAGCTAGTAAAGATCTGTATCTATACTTCAGGTGTGTGTATGCATGTGTGCTTAATAGGGGCCTTGATGTAGATTGTAAATGTTATGAATTAATGAATCCTTGTCTGTATGTCGTTCTGCCTGCATGTTTGCCTGTCTCCCAATGCCTGTCTGTCAACTTTATTCCTGCCTGTCTGTCTGTATGTCTCTCACCTCTGTGTTGTGGTCTGTCTGTCTGTCTGTCTGTCTGTCTGTCTGTCTGTCTGTCTGTCTGTCTGTCTGTCTGTCTGTCTGTCTGTCTGTCTGTCTGTCTGTCTGTCTGTCTGTCTGTCTGTCTGTCTGTCTGTCTGTCTGTCTGTCTCTCACCTCTGTGTTGTTGGTCTGTCAGTCTGTCAGTCTGTACGTCTCTCACCTATGTGTTGTGGTCTGTCGGTCTGTCTATCTCTCACCTCTGTGTTGCTATCTGTTTGTCAGTTAGTGTGTCTGTCTCTCACCTCTTTGTTGTGGTCTGTCTGTAAGTCAGTATGTCTGTCTCTCCTCTCTGTGTTGTGGTCTGTCTGTCTGGCAGTCTTTCCGTCTCTCACCTCTGTGTCGTGGTCTATCTGTCTGTTTGGCTCTCACCTCTGTGTTGTGGTCTGTCTGTCAGTCTGTGTGTCTGATTCTCACCTCTGTGTTGCTGTCTGTTTGGTCCCTCATGTCTAAAAAGGCCTGTAGCTCCGTGTCTGACTCCCTCCTGGAGCAGCTGGACGCTGTAGGGGCGGGCCGCGGCTCCCTCCCTTGGAAGGGATCTGGGGACGGACTCTGGGATGGTTGCGACCCCAAGACGCCCTCCTCAGCCGGGTCGCTGGAGTCACTGGATGCAGGCACTGGCGTTTTGGCTGCCTTGGTCTTCCTCATACTGGGAATAAATAAGTGTAAGAGTTGTCATGATGACAAGCACAGTCGAACACCAGATGATTCTGAACAAGAGGAGGAGGCAAAGTTATCACAATTAAATTAAAACATTTATTCAAATAAAATGTGCGTATAAATATAACTATTTGCTACTATAGATAATACAAAAAGTATAATTGAATAACAAAATTAAAAGAATTCTGTAAACCGCAATACCAGCGACTGAAGCATGTTCAGCCTATACTATACATTATTATCTACTCTGGTTTCTGTCAGAAAAATGTTGTCATCCACTCACTGACAGTCGTAGCGTAGGCATAGGTAACGTACCGTAGAATAGCGTGGTTCTCGCCTCTGTGGTGCTGCATGTGGTGAGGAAAGCAGCACACGGTGTACCCAGCACCCATCAGGGCAAACTAAAAGCTTTATAGACTATATCATGTCAAGACAGCCCAGCAATGGCCATACCTAGCTAACAAGGCTAGCGACAAGGTTTTCATACCCTAGCTGTTTCTAAATTCCCTAAAAGGAGAGGTAATTTAATAACTTGTATTGCACGCCCCTTATCTCTCTAAACCCCCCCCCCTTCTCTCTCTCTCTCTGTCTCTCTCTCTCTCTCTCTCTCTGTCTCTCTCTTTCTCGCTTACTCTCTCTCTCTTTCTCTCACTGATTCTCTCTTTCTGACACTCTTTTTCTTTCTGACTCTCTTTTTCTATCTCTCTCTTTATCTATCTCTTTCTCCCACTGATTCGCTCTTTCTCTGTCTCTCTCTCTCTCTCTCTCTCTTTCTCTCACTCTTTCTCTTATTTCTATCTCTCTTTCTCACACAAATTTTCTTTCTCTAATCTGTCCTCCTCTCTCCTGTATAAAGGATTCTCCCTCCCTCCTCCCTCCATCTCTCCCCCTCTATCTCTTTCTCCCACTCTATCTCTTACTCCCTCTCTATCCCCTCCCTCACTATCTCTATTATATTATGGTGGTGGTATAGTCTGACTGTCAGCAGAGTTAACGAGAGAAAGAGAGAGAGACAGAGAAAGAGAGACAGAGATAGAGAGAGAGAATGAATACTTCATTCTTTCACCCACAGGAGGACATTCCTTGAGTGTGTGTGTGTGTGTGTGTGTGTGTGAGTTGTTCTGTAGACTGCTACTGTAACATTGTCACGCTACTCTACATTTTGCAGATCTTGCATTATATATATATTTGAACTTGAACTTGTAATGGTCTGGGACTCTGATAATTCTACTACTACTATTACTACTACTACTACTTCTAATAATACTACAACCACTACTACAAACTAAGTAAGGAATAATCACCGAGAGGCCGGGCAATAAACAGTTTGATATGCCCGGCTCGTGGACGGCTTACGCCTCGTGCCCACTGCACCGTCAGTCAACGGACGTGGGAAGGCGTGGCTGACGGATGGGGGAGTAATCTTTGCAGATGCATCCGTCAGCCAATCAAATCGGTTCACCGGGTTCTTCCCGCTTCTTCCTGCTTGTTGCGAGGCAAGATGACCCGCTTTCCCGCTTTCCAGTATCGTCAGAGCCCGAGTCGCGTCACAGTGCTTAAATTTGCATACGCGATCTGATTGGATGACGGATCCGTCACTGCCGAAAAAGTTGAACATTTTTCAACTTTCTGACGGTGGCGAACGCTCCAACTGAACGGACGGATCCACAATGCATTGCGCGTCCGTCCCCATGCAAAGTCAATGGGCAACGGACAACTGACGGAGGCAGTGGGCACGGGGCGTTACCTCCCGAGACGAAGTCGAGGGTGGTAACCTTCCGCGAGCCGAGGACCTTTTAGGAGATCCGAGGACCTTTTAGGAGATCCCTGGATTCTTTGGTACAGTGTGCAAAAAGCTTTCCATGGCTAAATGAGGTAGTGGAGGGAGATAAGAGTGGAAAATGCTAAAAATAATCAGAAATCCAATGACTTGAAGCATGAATCCTGCTAATAAAGGTTGAATCATGTGAGAATCTGTAAATGCCCTAATGTTAAATAAGTACTTGTCCAGTGCGAAGTTCTCCATCAGCATGATACACCACCACCTCCTAAGGGCTGGCATATCTACCTAAACATAAAATAGGTAGACTTATGACATCTTTAAATATGTAGTTATTATAAATTCCATCACACTAAACATAAATGATCTTTCCTTACTACTGTAGTCGAATGGAGCATCAAGTGCAACGTACAAGGTCAACTGCACAAAAAACAACAAACAAGGAAAACATTAATGGGTGAACACACGAATGACATGAAAACATTTAAATACGACTTACCATTATCATAAAGACTCCACAGTCATTCCCACTGGTTTGCCGAGGAAACTTCGAACAGAATAATACCACCATCAGCATTGATTGCAATGGTGCCGATTGAAGTTTGCAATTGCAAATAAATGCAGGCTGTAAAGCTTGATACAAATGAATATCACTTACCTCAAAATGGTACCCAGTTTTCTCTGTCCATTCCCCAGGATTTATCCTTTGTGCAAGATCTCTGTGTATTGTGCAACCAATCAGAAAGAAACAGTAAACCCCTGCACTCACTATCATCTTGTCTTTATGAGGGCATATGAATGTGACTGTCCTAGCATAAGGTCCTCATGAACATGACCTTATAACACAAAGCAGGGGTGTCAAACATATGGTCCAGGGTTGAAACCACCCCTCACATCCTTTCATGCAGCCTGATCCCAACGTTAACAGTAGGCCTAAGCGTGCAAACATTTCTTAAAGAATGTTAAACCGTATCACAACCACAAGTAGTCTGCCCTAGTTCTAGAGTTCATTAAGCTTGTAAAAACAAAAAAAATCATTCTTGTTAAAGGTCCCATGACATGAAAATCTCAATTTCTGAGGTTTTCTAACATAAATATGAGTTCCCCTAGCCTGCCTATGGTCCCCCAGTGGCTAAAACTTGCGTTTGGTGTAAAACGAGCACTAGCTGTTCTGCTCGCCTTTGAAAAACGGGGGCTCAAGCGCGCTGATTTGGAAATCTGTGCTCATGACGTCATGAGGAATCTCAGCTCCTCCCCTTACTCTGCCTGGCCCGCCCAGAGACGTTGGCCCGCCAATGAGACTCGACCGTGCGAGCGCCACATGTGTGTGTGTGAATACACACACTGTAACGCAAGTGTTTCTTGTCGGTTCTTTGACGTGTCTTGTATTTCCACAACGAGACTGTCGTGGGGGTTATCTAAGCCATGGTTGAGAAGGAATTGGGGGAAAGGAACTTTGGTTTGACTCGCTGAAGTACATGAACTGCGACATGCCGCCGGTTGCCGCGAGGCACCATCGCCCGGCAGCGGGCAGCCGGCCGCAGGCAGCGCGCGGTTCAGTCGACTTCAGGTTGATGTGAAAGTGGAAGAACCAGAGACGTCGCAGAACCCGACAAAGTCGTTTGTGATTCATAATATCGTCTGGAGGCGCACACAATATGTTATATGATATAGATATCTATGTATTATATGATATTATTTAGATATAGAGCTCCAGGACTGTAACGCAAGTGTTGTACACTTCCTTGTTATTTGGATAACCGTTCTGCTGTTGGTGTGATGGCGCATAACGCGTCGGACTCTCGTATCTGGTATTTCTACAACGAGACTCGTATTGGGGGTTATCTCAGCCAAGGTTGAGAATGAATTGGGGGGAAGGAACTTTGGCTTTGACTCCCTCAAGAACATGAACCACGACAAGGAGGAGAAAGGGATCTTTGCCGGGCAGCGCTTATGCACCTCCGCCTCCGGCGGTGGTCCCTCAGCGGGGCTCAAGCGGGAGACATTCGCCGCCAACAATCCCTTTCTCCTCCATGTCGTGGTTCATGTTCTTGAGGGAGTCAAAGCCAAAGTTCCTTCCCCCCAATTCATTCTCAACCTTGGCTGAGATAACCCCCAATACGAGTCTCGTTGTAGAAATACCAGATATCTAGAGTCCGACGTGTTATGCGCCATCACACCAACAGCAGAACGGTTATCCAAATAACAAGGAAGTGTACAACACTTGCGTTACAGTCCTGGAGCTCTATATCTAAATAATATCATATACATAGATATCTATATCATATAACATATTGTGTGCGCCTCCAGACGATATTATGAATCACAAACGACTTTGTCGGGTTCTGCGACGTCTCTGGTTCTTCCACTTTCACATCAACCTGAAGTCGACTGAACCGCTCGCTGCCTGCTGCCTGCTGCCGGCTGCCCGCTGCCGGGCGATGGTGCCTCGCGGCAACCAGCGGCATGTCGCAGTTCATGTACTTCAGCGAGTCAAATCAAAGTTCCTTTCCCCCAATTCCTTCTCAACCATGGCTCAGATAACCCCCACGACAGTCTCGTTGTGGAAATACAAGACACGTCAAAGAACCGACAAGAAACACTTGCGTTACAGTGTGTGTATTCACATTGATGTGGACGTTGAAGAACCAGGAACGTCGGAGAACCCAACGCGGTCGTTTGAGATTCATAATATCGGCTCACACAGCTTTTGGCCGTGATAATATATATTATATGATATAGATATCTGTGTAGGCTATATGATAATATTTAGATATAGAGCTCCAGGACTCCCGTGTGTTCTAGAATATTTACAGAACACGGCTAAAGGCTGTGTGCGGCTCGCCATTGCGATACATCCACTGTAAACAGAGCGCATGGTGGCTGCAAGCTGCTCAGGGCCACACCCCCACCCTCCTCCTTGACACGCCCACCGAAACAGCGCATTTGGGGGAAGCTCAATGTGCGACTGGCTCGGAGTGGCTGTAACTCTGCACCACGGCTGAATTTAGGGAACGTCTTTGAATACTGTGTTAGTTGCCCACTAATACCTATATTAAAGAATACATAAAATAGCATGTCATGGGACCTTTAATCCACTTCTTTTTACTTACCGACATGAATATCTGAAGATCCGACTTCAAGGAAGATCTCGCGTGGACCGCGATTTAGAAAAGTACAAGTTACGCCTCCTAGTACAAGTCACGCCTCCTACAAGTTACGCCCACTACAAGTTACGCCTCCGTCTTGCAGGACGCAGACAGACCCTACTCGCCGCGAGCTTAGGGACCGTCTGCAAAGAGCAAAACTGAAAATGACCACAATGGTAACATTTCAACAGCGCCGCCATTATTGACTCTAGAGCCCCAAAACTTGTTCCATAGAGGTATGGCCGCTTTATGGTCATACTAAAACCTCTAGTTTTGAAAAATATATCTCTTCTTATTTTTGAGGATTTTTTATTTAGCAACAATTTCAATAGCGTCTATTATTGACTCTAGAGCCCCAAAACTTGTTCCATAGAGGCATGGCCTCTTTATGGTCCTACTGCAACCTTTGGGATGGGGAGAGGGGAGAGAGTGGGAAGATGCATTGGTTGGAGGCACAGACCTTTTTGATAGTTGTAGTATTTGTGTTATTTGATTTTACTGTATAGGGTGGTTGTTGATATATATTTTTTGCTAAATAAATGTAAATTTATTTAGCAATTTTAAATGTATTTCAGGGGAAACAGATGTTATTTAGTGATTTTCCATCATTCAAATACCTTAGTGCTGTATTGAAATGCTCCCCCAGAGTTGTATCGCCATCACCAAATGACTATCGGCCCATAGATCTGCTGTGCCAGTGCATCGAGCAAGTGAAAGACTGGATGTGCCGAAATTTCCTTCAACTAAATGAGGACAAAACAGATAATTGTATTTGGTTCTAAAACGGGAAGGCTTAAAGTAACCCAACACCTTCACTCTCTGTCCCTGAAAACCTAAATCAAAGCCAGACTTCTAGGGGTTATCATGGATTCAGATTTACATTTCGACAGTCACATCAAATCAGTTACAAAATCGGCATATTATCACCTTAAAAATGTAGCAAGACTTAGAGGGCTCATGTCCACCGAAGACTTACAAAAGAGTGTCAGTTCCCTATAGAAAATGTCCCTTTTCTTACTTCCTCATTTATAACCCAATGTTTTTGACAACAGCAAAAAAATAAATCTTTCATTTCCTCCTGAAAACAGGAATATATTTTTGTAATTGTTTGAGCTGAATGCCTTGTTTTGCAAAGTACATTTCTTTGAAAACATCAAAAACACCTGACATGTATGCGGCCTATTTAGGCCCCACCTAACAGCCAGTTTGAGCCTGCATGAAACCCATGTGGTCCATTGACATGGGGCCATTATCCAGTCCCTCCAGGATTTCGCGGGTGTCACGGGTAGCGGGTGGCAGGCAGGCAGGTAGGACCCAATAGCAGACAGTTCGGGTAAAGGATAATTTATTAACGCAAAAGGCAAGGAACACCGAGAACACAGGGGACGCTGGTAACACAGGGAAAACCGGGAACACAGGTAACACACAGGACACAACTAACCACGAACTACAAAGATCCGACAAGGAACAAAGGAAAGACAAGGGCTTCAATAACAAACACACGGCACGCAACGAGTAACCGCTGAAACACATTAGGGGAGGGAGCAGTAATTACACAGGAGGGAAACTTGACCTGACTTGGGGAGAAACAAGACAGAGATACCCAAGTAAAACAGGAAACACACCAAAACAAGACAAGGAAACAGACAGACCATGACAGCGGGCCTTTTTTGAGATTTATGCGGCCTAAATTGCCTGGGGGGTATACCATGAACCTCGCTGAACATACCCAGGCTTTCTTGGGAAAACCTGGCTCGACAGAGACGCAACTCGCAATCAGAGTTAAATGGTACCATGACGCTCACTTTAGATTAAATTAGTTGAACCAGGTTTTCCGCTTTAGGTTCAATGCGCGTTCACATAAAAGGGCCGTTTATCGCGTCATTTGATTTGACTCACCCTTATGCAAAATGAATCGAGCAAGAGCGGTGTATTTCACCCAAGGAGAGCAGTGTATTCAAGGGCGTCAGTTTGTTTTTAGAAGTGGTGGGGACAATAACCATAAGCTTGAGTGCAGGGTTGCCAACAGTCACGCCCCTGGCGTGTATTGTCAGGTGTTGAAAATCCTATCCGAACAATAAAAGTTGAAAACCACAGTTTGTGTTTCGGCTTGTTTTGCAAAACGGCGTTGGAAACACCAGGGTATTGGCTCGGGATATGTAATACTAATACACACAGGACAAAGAACAGTGTTGGCAATTTAACACTTATCTTGACATCAACAAAGTTTAGCAGACAAACAATGCCAGACTGTAAAGGGGGTACGAAATGAAACGAGGTACTGAGCATCAGCCTTTTGAAGACGAGCAAGGGCTGCTGGTAGCATATGTTATGCTGCATTAAAAAAAAAAAGCACCCAGAGGAGAATTGCATCTGCCAAATCCTGACCAACAGTAAACACTTGCGAAGGACCAATGTAGACTTCACTCGTTACAACATCATAAGCAAATTGCCCGCAAATAAAATCCCCTACAGTTTAGGATAATCACACAGGTTATGCAAGAACATATTTATCTCAGGATAGGCCTACCAGGCTCCAAGTCGTCACATATCTCAACCAGACAAAACAACTATAACCACATTGGCATAGCAATCGCAATATGCAATCTATATATACAATGCATACTAGCTGGAGCACCAACCAGAATCAGATCACAATCGCTTAGGACCGTGGGTAACCTTTGGCCAGGTCATCACGAGCAAACAGAACCAGCAGCAAAGTTTACGTAAACCAATTTCTTACCTTATGTGGCCCTCCACATGCAGGCTAGATGATGTATCCATATGTCACAAACATGCTTTTTACAGGAAGCAAAAGGACCGGCTATTTTCTGAATAAAACGGTCAATTTTGGCTGTCTGTCTTGAAACTTCTCCAGTGCGTTCACACCAAACGCGATGGGGCGACAGGATCCCATACAAAGTGAACGTATAGACGCGTATCGGGCGAAATTTTCGAGAGAGAAAACCGGCGACAAGTTTTGATTTGTCGCGCCACACTTTCGCCGTGCACAGGCAAGCGCGTTCACGAGGATTTGTGGCGCGACAAATTCGCCCGAGTTGAAATATTTCAACTTTGACACGAATTTCGCGTGATGACAGCCAATCAGCGTTCAACAGCGTGGCCACTGAGTGACATGTGTAACGTAACAGCCAATCAGCGTTCAACAGTCAAACTAAGTGCAGTCCGGGGTGAACTGCAGCATGGAGGAGAAAGTGATTGTTGCCGTTTGCGACTCTCGGAGCTCTTTATATAATAGTATATAATATAATATAATTGTATACATAATATCACGACAAAAAGCTCAGTGCGCCTCCGGATGGCCGTAGCGCGGGGAGCTCTCATAGGGATTGGGCTTCTCAGGGTTTGTTTACCGGCGTTGCTATGGGTTCCGGTCTTGTGTGTTCCAACGGTTTATTAGGTAGGCCTATCTAAATGATGTCTTCGTGTGCGCCTATCACATGATTTTAGACTCGACAATTTCGGTTGAGCATGTGGGGATTTTTTCAGTCGCAATTGGCTTGCACATTTTTAAAAGTGGTGGGGACAAAATTCATATTTTAAATAGTGGGGGGGACATGTCCCCCCCGTCCCCCCCGTAATCTACGCCTATGAGTGTATTATTATGAACTCCTACGAGGAATTCAAAGTTCAAATCACAGCCAAGGGGAACACGGTTGCCCATAATATGGCTAGGGTGGCATGCTGGCAAAAAATAGCCGACCGTGTTAATTCGTAAGTGAAAAGATTCTGCATATTGTCTAAAAAATTTCATGTATCATCATGCCTTTTACCCCCATAGATGTGGTGCCAGCACCCTCCTACGAACATGGGGCCAATGTAAAAAAAATATATAAAAATATTATTCAATGTGGCAAATTGTAAGCATCCATTTTAATAATTTCAGGTGAATCTAGCCTATGATTCTAATCTAATCTAACCTTTAATCTCATGTTGAAAACCTGTAGCAAATAAAAAGAAAACCCAAATGAATACGACTGGGAGGGGGACCGCTCCACCACCCTTCACCACTTCGGAGGAGCTGGCTCACGCCAATAACGAAGGTCGGCCGATGATGGTAGGAGTGGAAGGGGGGATGTCCTCTGACCCCACTGCCTCGACATCCAAGGCGTTTGTAACGAGTATGTATTCATGCATTGGCAATGGACATAAATAATTGTCTTGCTAATCAAATGTGAAATGATTGAATGTCAATTAATTGTGTCATTTTTAGTTGAAGGTACAAACATTATTTTGGAGGAGCCACCGACAATCAATCCCCAATTAGAGGTATATATCAAAGCAAAGTGTCACGTATTCTTCTAAATGTTAAATTTTTGGAAAGAATGTCGAGGTTTCCCTGATTCTTGCAGGAGACTGTCGGCCTGTGACTCCAGGGCGATTATGGAGGTGATTTTTCTTAACAATTCTCACAGCTATAATATGAATTTGTGGAATAAAAAATGCCTAGGCCTAATTGAGTCACTGACATAGCGGTTATGTAAGAGATAATGGACAACACGACACTTGATCCAAGGTTAATGTACGTTGAACGTGGGGCCACCCTTGAACTTGAAACACAGACATACTGCGCAACAGTAAGTGCACAGCTTCTTTGTGTAGCATTGCCTACATACGGTCCAACAAGGACGATCAAATAACGAACACCCTCTGTATCTCTCATAAAGAATATCATCAGACAATGCCAAGGGATCGGTTCTGTCCCGAAAAACCCTCTGTCTCCGGAGAGACGCCTGTACGATAAGTGTGCCGAGGTCCACGGGAACACCCACTAATGGTGACGCCATTGTCGGAGGAGGGGCTAGGAAGCTGCGCACGCCGATTTAAGTAGCCGATCTCCGGGTAGACTACCGTACCGCACCCTTCAGTGGAAACGATAGTTACGTATTGTAACTCTAGATTCTATGAGTATAGGCGCAGCCTTTTAAGGCTATCGCTATTGGTCTATCCCTAGGCGTGAGCCGTAGCACTGAAACATTTGTAATCCCCACCCACCAACAGCATAGAAAACCTGGCCCAACAAGCAGAAAAAGCCGCCGGACAAGGAAACCTGAAAGACCTCTACATGATCACCAAGAAGTTAGCAGGAAGGTTCCAACAGACAGACAAGCAAGTGAAAGGCAAAGAAAGAAACAAACTTACAACAACAGAAGACCAGAGGAGAAGATGGGACCGAACCACCGGACATCCCAACAGCAGACACGGAGCAACCAATAGACTGCCTCAAACCCAGCAAGGCAGAGATTAGGAAAGCTATCAAAGCTCTGAAACTAGGAAAAGCGACAGGACCAGACGGAATACCAGCTGAGGCAATCAAGGCAGACCTGAAGACTACCCCCGACGTGCTCCACAGCCTCTTCACCATAGTCTGGGAAGAAGAGACAATACCAGAAGACTGGAAGGAGGGAGTTATCATAAAGATACCAAAAAAGGGAGACCTCACCAACTGCATGAGGATTAACACCCCTACCACCAACCCTGTCAATATAGATGACAGACCCATTCAGGAAGTTGACTCCTTCACCTACCTTGGCAGCACCATAGACCATCAGGGGGGCACAGACAGCAACGTCTTGGCCAGGGTAGGCAAAGCCAGAGTAGCTTTCATCATCCTGAAGAACATCTGGGCCTCCAAAGAAATAGCAACATCAACTAAAGTGCGCATCTTCAACACTAATGTCAAAAGCATCCTTCTCTATGGTTCAGAGACGTGGAGAATGACGAAGATCCAGACCTTTATAAACACCTGTCTGAGACGCATCTTTAGAATCAGGTGGCCAGACAAAATCAACAACAAAGAGCTGTGGGAGAGAGGAAGCCAGGAGCCAGTAGCAGAACAGATTCGGGGAAGAAAATGGGGATGGATAGGCCACACACTGAGATAACCCGCCGATAGCATCACACGGCAGGCCCTGACCTGGAACCCCCAGGGGAAGCAGAAGAGAGGACGCCCCAGGAACACCTGGAGACGGGACACGGAGGCGGAGCTGAAGAGGCTTGGATCCAGCTGGGGGGAGGCGGAGAAGAGAGCCCAGAGCCGTGCTGAGTGGAGAGTCGTCGTCGATGGCCTATGCTCCAGGCCGGAGCAAGGGGCATAAAGAAAAAAAAGACCCACCAACGGCGTAGGCCTCAATCACGTCCGCAGTTCGCAGATATACGCGGGCGCCGGCGGACGTTTTGCTCCAAATAAACAGCTTTTCTTCAGCTATTTAAAGGACAATGAGGCCGACACTTAAAAGGCTGCGCCCATACTCATAAAATCTAGAGTTACAATACGTAACTATCGTTCTATGTCGTATAGGCTTCGCCTTTTAAGGCTATCGCTATTGGGTTAAAAGGGCGAAGCAAGATATAGTCTATGCCTCATTGGTCCCGATCAGTACCAGAAACACAGCTACATACTCGCTAGTATCATGCGTCAGACGTAGCATAACATACGTCATGCGTCTAACGGCACGTCATCAACGAGCAGCTCTAATGTGTCTGATAAGACACAAGAGCTCTCAGCATGGATATTTGACTCCACCTCACATTGTTTAAAGGTCCCATGACATGAAAATCTCACTTTATGAGGTTTTCTAACATAAATATGAGTTCCCCTAGCCTGCCTATGGTCCCCCAGTGGCTAAAACTTGCGTTTGGTGTAAAACGAGCACTAGCTGTTCTGCTCGCCTTTGAAAAAACGGAGGCTCAAGCGCGCTGATTTGGAATGTCTTTATTTAGGACGTCATCAAGCATCTAAGCTCCTCCCCTTACTCTGCCTGGCCCACCCAGAGACGTTGGCCCGCCAATGAGACTCGACCGTGCGAGCGCCACATGTGTGTGTGTGAATACACACACTGTAACGCAAGTGTTTCTTGTCGGTTCTTTGACGTGTCTTGTATTTCCACAACAAGACTGTTGTGGGGGTTATCTGAGCCATGATTGAGAAGGAATTGGGGGGAAGCTTTGACTCCCTCAAGAACATGAACCACGACATGGAGGAGAAAGGGATTGTTGGCGGCGAGTGTCTCCCGCTTGAGCCCCGCTGAGGGACCACCGCCGGAGGCGGAGGTGCCTAAGCGCTGCCCGGCAACAATCCCTTTCTCCTCCTTGTCGCGGTTCAGTCTACTTCACATTGATGTGGACGTTGAAGAACCAGGAACGTCGGAGAACCCAACGCGGTCGTTTGAGATTCATAATATCGGCTCACACAGCTTTTGGCCGTGATAATATATATTATATGATATAGATATCTCTGTAGGCTATATGATAATATTTAGATATAGAGCTCCAGGACTCCCGTGTGTTCTAGAATATTTACAGAACACGGCTAATGGCTGTGTGCGCCTCGCCATTGAGATACATCAACTGTAAACAGAGCGCATGGTACCGTGGCTGCAAGCTGCTCAGGGCCCCACTCTCCTCCTTGACCCGCCTCGCTCCTCCTCATTTGCATTATAGCTAGACACCAAAACAGCGCATTTGGGGGAAGCTCAATGTGCGACTGGCTCGGAGTGGCTGTAACTCTGCACCACGGCTGAATTTCGGGAACGTCTTTGAATACTGTGTTAGTTGCCCACTAATACCTATATTAAAGAATACATAAAATAGAATGTCATGGGACGTTTAATATGCAAGGGGAATAGTCACACAATCACACTCACTCTGACAAAGCACCTAGAACTGAGTGTGTCATAGAGAGGCGCGACATGTCTCTTAGGTAAAACCTAATAAAAGAGCATCGGGAAGCCCAGGAGGCTGCTGTGCAGATATCCTCCATAGGCATCCCTCTTTGCAGAGCGACAGAGGACGATATTCCTCTGGTTGAGTGAGCTCTGATAGTCTCAGGCGTCTCTGCCCCCGCTGACACATAAGCCTGTGTGATAGCATCACACAGCCAATGTGACAGCCGTTGTATCGTCAGGGGGAGGCCCTGGGAATGTTCACTATAATGCACAAATAACTGTTGAGATTTGAGCAGAGCCTCCGTGCGCTTCACATAACAGACAGGTCGCTCACTCTCTTAGCTGAAGTCAGGGCCAGCAGCAAAGCTGTCTTGGCTGACACAAACTTGAGGGGCACCCGGTCAAGAGGCTCAAATGGGGCTTTAACCAGTGCGCGCAGCACCAGTGTTAAATCCCATTGTGGAGTACGAGAGCGCGTCACGGGTCTCTCTCCCCTCACACCGTTTAGGAAGCGCTTCATTAAGGGGTGACTAAAAACTGTTTTTATCCCCGAAGCCTTCGTGGCATGATGGAACAGCAGCCGCGTACCTTTTAACCTTGCTAAAAGCCAGCCCTCCTTCCATCAGCGCCTGGAGGAAAGAGAGCACATGCGACAAAGTGCAGGAGATGGGATCACAACCCCTCTCTGTGCACCATTTCTGGAAAGCCGCCCATTTAGCCGAGTAACGCGCTCTGGTGGAGTCCGCTCTGGTGGAGTCCGCTCTGGCACCCTGGATGGTCCATACAAACTCCTGGGAGATAGATAGATAACTTTATTGTCATTGCACATGTTACATAGCAACGAAATTACCAGTTACATTCCGTCCAAGAAACATAAAAGACAGTTTGGGGAGACAGGACAGAGAGACTGTCAGGCGCTCGTTTGATAAGAAACATGCTGCCCTCTTTAGAAAATAAAAATAAAAAGCAAAACAAGAGGGTAACAAGGGAAAAAAAGTGAATACCTAAACTATGCTCCTCTAAGGGGGGCACAGTGTAGGGATTAGCAAAAAACACCTCAGCACATAAGCAACATATCAAAAACATCACAAACACATGTGGGAGGGGGGAAGGGTATCGGGGAGGGGAGGTGTCACAGCTCAGACCCCGGGAGGAGGACGCAGCCAACGGGCGCATCGCATCACACACGGCATACTGTACTGTAACGAGGGACGGAGAGGGGGAGGGAGTCCAGTAGGCGGTGAGTCCAGGGGGTTTGTGTTATCTGTCTTGTGTGTGTGTGTGTGTGTGTGTGTGTGTGTGTGTGTGTGTGTGTGTGTGTGTGTGTGTGTGTGTGTGTGTGTGTGTGTGTGAGCCCAAGGACTCCATCTCCACCCAGACTCAACAGTGTCTCTCCCGTCTGATGCTGGTGACGAGGACACGACCGTCGCCGTGGAGACGACCACGAAGAGTTCTGAACCAGAGACAAAGTTCACGGGAGGTGGAGGATAGGGGAGGGGTGGCAGGGCATCTGTCTGCATAACAACCAGGGGAGTGGAGAGATATCAGCCTTCCAAGGCCGAAGTGGGGGAGCCGAATAAAGATAACGATTGCTTTGGGTCAGGCCGACTCTGCAATTTTCCGCCAACCTTAAAGTCTCTCTGATACTCTCTGCAGTATTCCAAACTCCAGAATCCAAAAAGCCGAATTAGCCGAATTTCGGTGGCCCGTACTAAGCCCGATCCAACTTCACCAGAATGGTATCCAACTTGCAATTTTGTTCGCACATCGCATGAGTCTGTGTGAGGGCAGCCCGGCACAATCCAACAATGACGGGCAGCTTCTCAATAGCCGAATATGCTGCCATCGCCTTACTAGCTTTGCGATAGAACAGGAACCCGCAACCTCCAAACAAGGAATCCTGTTATCATAATCCCAATTATGAAGACGTCTTCAACATCCTCGACGGAAAGTATGGCGAGACACAAAGGCCTCCACTGCTTTCAGGAGTCCAACATGTATCCCGCTGAGAACGTTCCGTCAGGGCAGGCGGGCTCTCCTTTGCCCTGTTTTCTCGTCGAGAAAATATGATCACTAGCGTTGAGAGACCAGCCAATCAGATCCATAATTTAGGTTTCAGATAGAAATGCAGAGGGAGGCTCTGACAGATTTAGAAGAGACAGCACAGGATAGAGACAGAGACAAAGAGCGGAGGCAGGAGAGATAAGGCCCGGGAGCGAGCAGAGGGAGAAGCGACCGCCTTCGTTGGAGGCAGAGTAAGAGAGAGGCCGAGACCCTCTAGGCGCTCGCGTTCAGCGGCAAGGCCCACAAGCGCTGGCCGATCTCTGGGTAATCTATGATTGCTCCGCCTGCCTGTGAGAGAGCGTCTCGCCGCCAAGGGAGTCCCTTCGGCGGCCCCGAGAGCAGACGCTGGAGGCAGGGAAAGCACTGTGCACTCGTGCGTTGCGGTGCAATGGGAATCATATACAGCCGCTCCTCTTGGACCCGGTCTAAGACTTGGGGAATCATAGGGACGGGTGGGAAAGCGTACAGGAGTGTGTTCGGCCACGGTCTGTGAGATGGGCTGGACACCGGGGTTGTACCCTGCTCTGATGGAGAGCAAGTTTGTGTGCGCCCAGCATAACAGCTGTCTCGCTATGCTCAGCAGCTGTGCCGAGCGCACGCCCCTGTGGCGATTTATGTATGCTGCTGTCGCCTTGTTGTCCGTGCGAATCATTACGTGTTGATTCATCAACATTGGGGCAAAGTGTTGGATCACTTTCAACACAGTGAGGAGCTCCAATGCGTTTATATGTATGGTCACGGGGGGCGGCCAAATGCCGCCCACTACGTGAAACTCGCATGTTCCTCCCCAGCCCGACAGAGAAGCATCCGTGAACACTGAGATGTGTGACGTTGCTCTGCCCAACGGCACCCCTCTCGCAAGAGTTCGGGGATCGCCCCAGTGGGTCAAATCGGGGCCCACTGATAGGGGAATGGTCACTTTGCGCCGCTGTTGGCACACCGGGTCGATGCGCAGGCGAGAAAACGTTGAGTTACTTAACGTAATCCCTGGTTCTTTGATAACAGAGTGAGGCGTTTCACTATGGGAATCGCCTAGGTGTGACCTACTACTGGAAGCTCCAATTGCACCATGTCTGTCCCTGACAGACAGGTCGGACTGTGCCACAGGGTCCCGCCCCCTGCACTTATACAGTCGACCCGCCCTCCTCAAATAATTTTGAGGAGGGCCGCCAACAATCCCTTTCTCCTCCATGTCGTGGTTCATGTTCTTGAGGGAGTCAAAGCCAAAGTTCCTTCCCCCCAATTCCTTCTCAACCATGGCTCAGATAACCCCCACAACAGTCTCGTTGTGGAAATACAAGACACGTCAAAGAACCGACAAGAAACACTTGCGTCACAGTGTGTGTATTCACACACACACATGTCGAGTCTCATTGGCGACGTCTCTGGCCAACGTCTCTGGGCGGGCCAGGCAGAGTAAGGGGAGGAGCTTAGATGCTTGATGACGTCCTAAATAAAGACATTCCAAAAAAAAGCCGGATTGGGCCGCAGACAGACCTTCGAGATCCCCGGAGCAAACTGCAAGCAGGAAGGATGGATAGACAATGCCTGTAAATCACTCACACGCTTAGCTGTGGTTAAAGCTAAGAGCAACACCACCTTCAGCGAACCAAACTTCATCCCCACCGCCTCCAACGGCTCAAAAGGGTGATGAGACGGGGCATCCGGGGCACCGATAAATCCCACAAAGGGACCAGGGGCCTGGAAACTGGGAGCTTGCGACGCGCCCCCTTCATGAAGCGACAAACCAAGGGATGCTGCCCTGCAGGCTTATCCCCAAAGCCAATATGACAAGCTGAGATGGCCGCCAAGTACACTTTAATCGTGGAAAAGGCCTTACCCTTTTCCAATAATCCCTGTAGGAAACACAGTAGGTTCACCACGGAACACTGATATGGAATGGCGTGCCTCGAGTCGCACCAGTCCTCAAAAACCCGCCACTTGCCACTGTAGAGCTGGCGAGTTGAAAGGGCCCTTGCATTCTGAATGGTGTCAACGACCTGTGCAGGCAGGCCGGCCGCATTCAAGTTCCAACTCTCACGGGCCAAGCCCAGAGCGCTACGCGGTCCGGGTGCGGATGGTAAATCTCCCCGCCCGCTTGGGAGAGGAGATCCCTGCGCAGGGGATGGGGCCATGGGTCGCCCGCCAAGAGTTGCACTTTTTAACACCAGCGTAACACACGCTGGTGTTACTTTCACCTTGCGATTCAGGTGGCGACAGGAGCACAGACGTAGTGCTGCGACCCAGCGCTGAAAATCTCTCATCATCAGACGACCCAAATGCACTACTGATATCACCGAAGCCATAAGGCCAAGTAGGCGTAGGCATAATCTGAACGACACGGTCTCTCCCCGCCTGAAGAGGGAGAGACACTGCGTGAGAGACGTCTCCTCTCTGATAGTGTAACGCGATAAGAGAGAGAGTCTATGTGGAGATCCAAATATTCCGCACATTGTGCGGGGTCCACACGGCTCTTTTTCCCAATTCATGCTGAATCCCAGTCCTCAGATGATTGACCACCGTAGTAGAATCTCTGAGTGCCTGTTCGCGTGAACTGGAACATATCAGATAATCGTCCAGATAAGAGAATATTCTGATGCCGCTGTTTCTTAGCGGTGACAGTGCTGCCTCCACACACCTGCTGACCACTCTCAGGGCCAACGATAGCCCGAACGGGACCACTTGGTATTCGTAAGCCCTGTTCTGAAAAGAGAACCGGAGAAGTTTCCGGTGCGCGGGATAGATGGCAATGTGAAAATATGCGTCCGACAGATCGATCGTTACAAACCAATCCCCTGGACGGATTGAACGACAGAGTACTTTGTGTGTTAACATCCTGAACGTGTATTTCAGGATGTCTGTTAAAAAAACATCTAATATGGGGCGAAGGGACGAGCTCCCTCTCTTCGGAATGAGAAAATAACGGGAGTAAAAACCCTGTTGGGCTTGCTTGTTCGGGACAGCCCTGATCGCTTGTTTTCGCAGCAGGGACGATATTTCGTCCTCTAGGATTCGTGCCGAATCCCCACTGGCCATAGAAACCAACAAGCCGTTGAATCTGGGTTGTTTCATAGCAAACTGCAGTCTGTAACCCTGGGAAACCGTAGACAGGATCCACGGGTGAACTGTGCATTCGCGCCACTGTTCCACTCGCGTAGCGGGCCCATGTGATCACGCCCCAGCGACGTCACCCTCGAGATGCAAGGGGAGAGGTCTGCCCTCACAGGAGAAGCGTGAGCTCCCCCTATGGGAATGTTGGGACCAAGATATTGTTTTATTTTGTTTTGTGCATTTCACCCTTGGCTCTGGGCCTGGTTGCGAAAATGCAGGGTTTATTGTGTTCACCTTTAAAACGAGGGAAAATAACTTGTGACACTGGGAAAATGCTTGCTGGCACTGTGTCAACAGTTGCCCCTGTCTCAGTTCGCCCTGAACGTGAGGCGAGAGAGACTGAGGCCCCGTCCACACGAAGCCCGAAACGGGCGAAACCGTACCGGTTTCGATCTATCCGGTTTCGGAGTATCTCCGTAAAGACAGAGTCAAGCGAAACCGGGTAGATCTGTAGAAACACTGTAGTAAACATGCCAGGCCCATAAGGGGCAAGCATGCGCATAAAGGCTGCCCCCGGAACCACTAACAACACAAACAAATAGTCAGTCAACAGTCTCAATAAATAATGGCTTAGCAACCCAACAAGGGACATGATCTGCTGCAGAACGATTACAAGCCTGTAGTCCGCCATCATCTTTGTTGTTGTGAGTTCTGAGACTCCGCGGGCTTAACAGTCATTGTCTAGAGGCAGTGGCGGGCCGTACTATTAGGCAAACCAGGCATTTGCCTGGAGCCCCGGGCCCCATAAAAGGTTTTTGGGGCCCCCAAAATGCCCCAATGTATATATTTTGTCCCCATATTTATTATTTTTATAAAAATCTCTTCACAATAGTAGCATCAGGATTTCTAATTACTTATGTTTTGATGTTACGGCCACATTGGCCTTTCGGTTGTCGTGTTATGTGTGCTACGTGTTTTGTCTGCCTTTACTCCTTTCCGCGCTGTCTCCTGCCCCGTTTCTTTGTTGCGTCTGAGCCGCGTAACAAATGGGGGCTCGTTCCAAACTCGCAATTCTGCCGTGAGACAGGTGTGTGTTACCTGCAGGCTGCAGCTGCGTTGCATTAGGCTGCGTGCTACGTTGTTCGGCACAGGAATGTCGGACAATGAGAGAGGGTAAGTTCAGCGATCTATTTGCGGGGCCATTAACTATTCCTTTCGGGCTTGCGTATTTTGTGGGACGTGTGGTTTTTTATTTTTGAACAGATCCTGTGGCTAGAGCATTTGTCTCGGGGGCACTCCGAGGCATTGGTGGAATCCCCAGTTTTCTGGTTGTTTTGCGATACCTCCGGGCTTGGTGCTTAATTCATCCCACCACGGGCCTGTTTGAAGATCCGCGTTTAGTTGCAATTTGGGTTAAAATTGGAATGTTTTTTTGCTTACGTTATCGCTGGGCTTCCCTGTTTAGTTTTCATTGTTTGGTGGCGTGGAGATTTGGCTGATTCCGTTGATCAGCAGGTGTGACGCGTTAATCACTAAAAGGATGACGTCACTTGTTGCACAGTTTGTTGAGGAACCCTCCAGGGCTGTCTTCAATGCGTTAACTAAGGATCAGTTAATGCAGTTGGCTGCCCATTATAACATCGAACTTCCTTCCACTCGGCTTAAAAGTTACGTCAAACTTTCGGTGAAGTTGGCGTTGTGCGCGAAGGGTCTGATTAACGCGCCCAACTTTAGACCCGAGTCTGACGAAGAGGATGAGGAAGAACCTCTCGATGATTTAGTTGAGGACCTCGGAAACCCTTCGTTTGCAGACGAAGAGGAAGGTCCGTCTCGTAAACCTGCGGCAATGCTGTCTTTTGAGCAGCAGAAAGAGTTGCTTCAGATGCAGCTGGATAACAGTAAAGTTTTGCAGCAGTTGCAGTTCGAAAGGCTCCGCTTCACTGAGGAGAATGAACGCGCACGGAGGTCGTTGGAACACAAAAAGCTGGAGCTTGAGGCTCAGCGTTTGGATCTCATTCGGCAGGGGAAAATAATGTCACCTGGTGCAGCAGGTCATAAACTCGATATAGCAACTAGTCTACACTTGCTTCCTCGCTTTAATGAGAAAGACGTCGATAAATTTTTTCTTCTGTTTGAGCGTGTGGCTGATACACAGGACTGGCCTGGTTCACACCGTGCGCTTCTGCTCCAGAGCCGTCTCACAGGAAAGGCACAGCGGGCTTTCTCTGCCTTAACTGTGGAAGAGGCCCGTGATTACGACCTGGTGAAAGCTTCGGTGTTGCGGGCATATGAATTAATTCCGGAGGCGTATCGTCAACGCTTTAGGAATATGCGGCGACTTTCGGACCAGACGACGTTGAGTTTGCAAGGGAGTTGCGTCTGCAATGTCAGCGATGGTGTGTTGCTTGTAAGGTTGAGTCTTATGAGGAGTTGATAGATTTAATTGTCCTCGAGCAATTCAAGAACACATTGCCAGAGCGTGTTGCAACGTACGTTGCGGAGAAGCAGGCAACTAGTGAGTCTGTCGCTGCGGTGTTGGTAGATGAGTACGAGTTGACTCACAAAGCTCATATGCGCTCATCTAACGTCCGCAAGGTTGATTTTTCTACCAATAGAAGTGTGAACGTTGGTGCACAGTCACATCAGGCTTCTGGAGTAGATCGCTCGAGTAGATCTGACGCGGATCAGGGTTGCCGGTACGTACTGTCATGCAACTGGTCATTCAAAGTGGACATGTCCAGTGCTAAAAGTTAAATCAAAAGAGCGTTTTTTTGAGGTGAAGCCGGACATGTTGGCAGTATCTCCTTCAGACTCGAGTGTTGATTCGTTGCAGCCTACTGGAGTGAATTCTAGTTACGCTCCGTTCGTTTCCAGTGGTTTTGTTTCTTTAAAAGACGGTGATGATTTGGTTCCAGTTAAAATTCTCCGTGACACAGGAGCGTCAGAGTCGTTCATTATGGAGTCTGTTTTGCCATTTTCTCCCACTTCAAGTTCTGGAAGATCTCTTTTAGTTCAGGGAATTGACCTCACTACTTTTGAAGTTCCATTACATAGAGTCAAGTTGTTTTCTGAGTTGGTTGAGGGGGAGCTTGAGTTGGGAATTCGCCCTGCCCTCCCTGTTGATGATGTCCACGTGATTCTTGGGAATAATTACGCGGGAGGAGCTGTTTGGCGGAGTAATCCTGTGTCTGTAGTATCTTCTTCTCCTCAGCTGAGAGCGGAGACTGCTGATTCGGAGCAGTTCCCTGACGTGTTTGCAGCTTGTGCCGTGACCCGCTCAGCTACTCGTGCTGCGGCGGACGCCGTGCAGCTCAAGGTACCTCCCGAGAAGACTAGGTTTGCCTTACCAGATTTTCCATTGAATCTCTCGTATGGAGACCTAGTTAAAGAACAGCTTGCCGATCAGTCTCTCTGTTCATTGTTTGAACGTGCTGTCCCAGCTGACACTTTTGAGAGCATGGCTCATGGCTACTGTGTAAAAAATGGTCTGCTTGTGAGAAAATGGACGCCGTCCACTGACACTTCGATGGGTGAGCCATGGTTACAGGTTGTGGTGCCTGAAACCGCTAGACGAGCAGTCATGAAGACTGCCCATGACATGTTGAGGCACTCTGGTGTTAGAAAGACGTATGACCGCATTATGCGTAATTTTTTTGGCCCGAAATTGAAAAAAGACGTGGCTGCATACATAAAGACTTGCCACATCTGTCAGATGACTGGTAAGCCAAACCAGGTTGTTCAGCCTGCGCCTTTGCAGCCAATACCAGTGGAGGCTGCTCCGTTTGAGTACTTGCAGTTGGACTGTGTTGGGCCTTTGCCTTCGACGAAAACTGGGTGTAAATATTTGTTGACCATCATGTGTCAGTCCACTCGTTACCCTGCTGCCCACCCATTGCATGCGATTACCACCAGGTCCATTGTGAAGGCTCTTTCCCAGTTTTTCTCAATTTTTGGTATTCCGAAAGTCGTTCAGACTGACCAAGGTTCTAATTTTATGTCTCGTGTTTTTTCTCAGGTCATGCGTCAGCTTTTTATCAAGCATCACACTTCCTCGGCTTATCACCCTCAGAGCCAGGGAGCCCTTGAGCGTTTCCACCAGACGTTAAAGTCTCTGCTTCGTGCTTACTGTATGGAGTTGGGACGGGGCTGGGAAGAAGGCCTTCCTTGGTTGCTGCTGGCCTCTAGGGAGGTAGTACAGGAGAGCACAGGGTTTAGCCCTAATGAGCTTGTCTTTGGCCATTCAGTGCGTGGTCCTTTGGCTGTGCTTAAGGATGGTGCAGGCCTCCAGGAGCCACCACTTGCCTTAAGTGATTATGCTAATGAATTTAAAAGACGTCTGTATGAGGCAGTTCGTCTAGCTCGGGAAAATCTGACAAACACTCAGGCTAAGATGAAGCAGCGCTATGATCAGAAAGCTAAGCGCCGTGTGTTTGAAGTGGGGGATAAAGTCCTCGCTCTTTTGCCGGTCCTGTCCTCACCATTTCAGGCAAAGTTTGCTGGTCCGTATACGGTGACCAAAAAGGTGTCGGATCTTAATTATCTGCTGGCTACCCCTGACAGGAGAAAGAGCTTGCAGCTATGTCATGCCAACTTGCTAAAGCCGTATCATGAACGTCCGAACGTGCCTGCAGGAGGCGCTGTTAGTGCTGTGGCTCTGAGTGAGGGTGTTCTAGCGCCTACTTCTCTTGTAGATCCTTCGGTGGAAGCACAGGAACAAGAAGAGATCCGGGCTCCTGACGATGGCGTCTTGCGTGCCCGCTTAGATAATTCTGAGACCTTGAAGCAGCTTCCCCAGTTACTGCAGCACCTGTCTGGGGACAAGCGTGCAGAGTTAATTCGTCTTATTCAAGAATTTCCAATGTTGTTTTCCGATACTCCAACTCAGACACATTTGGTGGAACACGATATTGATGTTGGCGATAGCTTGCCGATCAGACAACGTTTTTATCGCGTTTCTCCCCAGAAAAAGAAACACATAGACAAAGAGGTGGCCTATCTCCTCGAAAATGGACTTGCTGGCCCGTCTTCATCAGCCTGGGCGTCGCCGTGCCTTCTAGTTGGCAAGCCGGACGGTACTTTCAGGTTCTGCACAGACTATCGTAAACTCAACGCTGTTACAAAACCAGACAGTTTTCCACTCCCGAGGATCGAGGACTGTGTAGATCAGGCCGGTGCCGCCAGGTTTGTCAGCAAGTTTGACCTACTAAAAGGTTATTGGCAGGTGCCCTTGACTGACCGTGCGAAGGAAGTCTCCTCTTTCATTACGTCAGAGGGATTGTTGTCGTACAATGTGATGAGTTTTGGGTTAAGGAACGCACCAGCCACCTTCCAGCGGCTTATGAACACCGTTGTAGCTGGACTGGACGGCTGTGCTGTGTATCTAGACGATGTAGTGGTCCATAGCAATACCTGGGGGGCGCACTTGGAGGTCATCAGGGCTCTTTTTCGTTGCCTTTCTGAGGCCCGTCTGACGGTCAACCTTGCCAAGTGTGAGTTTGCGAGGGCAACAGTCACCTATCTAGGAAAGGTGGTAGGACAAGGACAGGTGCGTCCTGTTCGGGCAAAAACTTTGGCCATTGACCGGTACCCATCACCCACAAGTAAAAAGGACTTGATGCGTTTCTTGGGCATGGTGGGGTTTTACCGTGGTTTCTGTCCTAGTTTGTCATCTTTTGAGGTCCTCGGTGAAGTTCGACTGGACTCCGGTATGCCAGTCTGCTTTTGAGAAAGTAAAAGCGCTCCTAACATCTTCTCCTGTTTTGGCCGCGCCGCAGTTGGACAGGCCGTTCAAGCTGCATGTGGACGCGAGCCAGGTAGGAGCTGGTGCTGTCTTGCTCCAGGAAGATGAGCAAGGCATCGATCGCCCAGTTAGTTTTTTTTCCGAGGAAGTTTCTCTCCTATCAGTACAGTTACTCTGTGATTGAAAAAGAGGTGTTGGCGTTAATTTGGGCACTTCAACATTTTGATGTTTATGTAGGGGGTGCTGTTTCTCTGGTGGTCTATTCTGACCATAATCCTTTGACTTTTTTACAGTCACTTCAGAACCCCAACCAGCGGTTGATGCGCTGGGCTCTTTTTCTTCAACCATTTAGTTTAGATATACGTCATATTAAGGGTTCGCTTAATGTGATTGCTGATACCCTGTCCCGTGCTCCCACTGACTAGGTGTGGTCATGTGGTTTCTCCATGTTTTCCTTTGTCTGCTTTGTTTTCCAGAGCCCAGATGACAACGTTTTGGACAAAGTGGAAAACGCCTACCAGGAAAAGGGGTTTTAGTTGGAGATGGGTTCGGGAATTTAGTTGTTTTGTAATTGTGGTGTCTTTTGATACTCTGCAAGCTCCTTCTTAAGGGGGGGGGGGGGTGTTACGGCCACATTGGCCTTTCGGTTGTCGTGATATGTGTGCTACGTGTTTTGTCTGCCTTTACTCTAATAGGCCTGGACCCGCATGTTCCAGGATGGGGGTGTGCCCGCGTACGGGGTGTGTCCCCGTGTACGGGATAAAAGGGGGCCTGGCCTGGAGAGACGGGGAGCGGGAGCGGGAGATTTGATTTGTGCTTTGCACCATGAATGTTCTTATCTGTTTGATTCATTGCTTTTGAGTCAATTAAATTAAGAAACATTGACTTTCCGCGCTGTCTCCTGCCCCGTTTCTTTGTTGCGTCTGAGCCGCGTAACATTTGACGATCTTTCCGTGTGCACCCCCCTTCAGTCTGCACTATATGGACTATTCCATGTTACGCTCATCACGCTCATCACGCGTATGCGGAAATGATGTCAAATTCAAAACAGTAAGCGGTAAGAGAGAGAGAGAGAAATCGAGTGAGACATAAATCGAGTGAAACATGAAGCGATCGTACAAAAGCGGGTCACATAAAAAGAAGAAGAAAGACCAAAGGCAGGACTTTCTTTCAAAGCTGCCAAAGCTATCCAGCTTTTTTACAGCCACAGCAGTGGCAGCGGATCAAGAGCAGCCGTCAACGTCGTTTGCTGTCACGTTACTGCTCCTTTCATTCCAAGTGGCTCTGGCTCAGCCAGCAGCGATGCTAATGACGTGTGTCAACAAACTGACGGAGATGATGCACAACTGGTAGTGAATATTTCTCACTCTCCTTCTTCCACTTCGGTTATTGAAATTGATGACAATAACGATAACAATGACTGCGAGACACATATTCTTGTGGATGACCCAGCACTCTGGCCCAAGCTGCTGTGTCTTGGCCAGGTGCACACATATTCTTGTGGATGACCCAGCACTCTGGCCCAAGGGCCGCAGAATCACAAAAGCATACTATTACATAGTAATGAAAAATGGTGAGAGGGTGAACAGGTCTTGGTTAGTCTACAGTGAAAGTGCAGACCGTGTTTTTTGCTTTTGTTGTTGCCTTTTTGGAAAACAAAATCAACTGAGATTTAGAGACTGGAATAACCTTGCAATGCATCTAATCAACCATGAAAGGTCTGAAGAGCACAGGAAAAATACTGATAGCTGGAAACAGCTATCAGTAGGTTTCCAGTAGTGGTTTCCAGTAGGTCACAGCAGATAGCTGCTGTGAGCTACTGGAAACCCTCAGGTAAATGATGACATAAGGTTAACAGTCAGTGTAATGTGTCAACAAAACTAATCTTATTGTTTTGTATGTTATTCTCAATTTGTAAATAGATAATTAACATTTGCATGAAAGAAGGATAGTGACTTTTGTCATCCCATGTATGGAGTATCTCATTATGCGACATATGGTACATTAGACCGGTAGATGCAGGGGCCCCCAAAAGACTGTTCGCCTGGAGCCCCCCAAAGGGGGGCTCCCTCTAGCCAGTGGCTAAGTTCGCCACTGGCTAGAGGGTCGAGGGGTGGGGCGATGGCGTCATGGTTTACGGTTTCAGTCGGTTTCAGGCGTCCACACGAATCCAAAACGAAACCGGGTAGATTTGAAACCACCTTTTGAAGTTTACGGTTTCGGTCAGCGGATTCGTCGGCTTCGTGTGGACAGAAGGCCGAACCGTACAAGACCTTTGCGGTCTTGACCGTACAAGACCTTTTTTAGGCTTTCTGAGGCCTGTTTCCCCCTTGTTTTCCCCTTGCTGCCGCCGCCGCGGCCTCAAAGCGTGACCTCGCTGGTTGGGGTGGGCGGGGATCCTGTTTTCGGGGAAGGCAGAGATCGAAGGCCTCTCCTTCCTGTTTCCTGAGAGTGCTGGTCTCTCCCATCTTTTGCAGCGCTGGACAAAACAGACCCTTTGTTGGGTCATATGCAGCATCCATGACCTCGGCTTTCTGCGCGTCACTCAGTCCGGAGAGACTGAGCAACAACGCTCTCTCACCCGAGACTGCGAGTCCCATGACTCGGCCACAGCCCTGAACTGCGCCCCGTGAGGAGCGTAGGACCAGGTCATTGACGATGCAAATTTCATCCCAGAGGGCAGGGTTGGGTGACCCAGAGTCTAGCTGGCGACCCATTTCCTCTAGGATTTCAGCCTGATATGCAGACAGTAGTGTCATGGCATTAAGCAAGCATACCGACTGCGCTGCATATATATACATCCTCTGGTAAGTGGAAGCGGTAAGGCGGTCCATCTTACCAGGCAGGGAGATGCCTGAAGAAGCGGACAGAGAGTGACGGTTTGGGTGGAGGTGGTAAGCCACTGAAGGCTCCACAGCTGGGGGTTCGGCCAGCCCCAGCTCACCCATCCCGTGGATCTCCAGCTTTGAGCAGCCCTTGGTTGGAAGCTTGCTCTTAAATGGGCTGGACCAGTAGCGGCTCATTTCCTTCATGCAGTTGGGAACTGCTGGTAAGAGCTGCTTAGAAGGCGGCTGGGCTGGTGGGAGCCTCTTGCCGTCGTACAGGTCTCTCTCTGCCCCTGCAGGCCATTGAATGCCTAGTTTCGCAGCGGCCCGTTTGCACACCTCGTACAGGTTACCGTCTACCGGTTGCACAGCGTCAGAGGCGCTAGGGGGTCTGGACAGTTGGACCGGAAAAGTGGAGTCGTCCTCCTCCTCCTCAATTCCGTCCATGTTGAGGAGGTCAAAGTTGGCGTCGCCGTCACCCTCTGCGTCCTCAGCGCCCGGTTCCGCCTCGAGGATTAAATCATCGAATAGCGGGGGCACGAGCGGGGATGCCGCCTCCATCATGTCCGCCCAGCTCGTTGTCGCATGGGACTGATGGGAGCTCGTTGAGGGTATAGCAGGGGCACCTGCCAGGCAGGGATCCTGGTTGGTAGCCACCGTCACCCTTAGCCTCCTTTCCAGAATTTTCTCCGGCATCGATGCACAGTGAGCGCATGAATGCGGGTCCGCTAGCGAAGTTTGAGCGTGTTTAATGCCCCTACACGCGATGCACATGGGGTGGGGGTCCCGGCCTGATATGGAGGCTCCACATGACGCGGGGCACAGGCGGGATACAGCCTCCTTAGCCTTCGGCTCCGACCCTTTGGTGGGGGTGGCGGGCGAAGGCATACCGCAGAGTTCACTCGCCATGATGCGTTCGTTGTACTCCGGGTGTTTTGGCTCAGCCAACAAGCTAATGTGTACTGTGCCGCGGTAAGCTCGCCTTGACGCGTTAGCCGATAAGCTACACCGTAAACCAGTGACACCTGTAAAAAAATACAGGGTAACCGGAGAAGCAGCTCGCCTTTATGCGGACAGGTTAAAAGCCTACGTTCGACGCGGAATCCTTGACAGCCCGTCTGTGAACTGTTAAGCAGTTTAAAGCTAACCTAGATGAGCTGAGGGAGCTTGAGTAGCTTTCTCACGAGAAGAAAGCAAGAATGATTTGAGGAGGGACCCTGTGGCACAGTCCGACCTTTTTGTCAAGGACAGAGGTGGTCCAATTGGAGCTTCCAGTAGTAGGTCACGCCTAGGCGATTCCCATAGTGAAACGCCGAGCGAAGTTAGAAAAAGAACCATCTCTGCAGCCGCCTCATGTGAAGCAGCCCCAGCGGCACCACCGTGTGAGTGGCAGACATCATTCCCAGCAGCCTCATGCAAGGCGGCTGTCACGACGCTGCCCAGGGAACAGCGGCGGAGGAGAGACCACAGCGTCTCCATCCTCTGCTGTGAGAGCCGTGCTCTCATTACAGCTGAATCCAGCTCTACCCCCAAATACATCACACTCTGTGAGGGGAGGGGGGAGCTTTTCTTCCAATTTATGGCGAAGCCTAAATTCGACAGGTGAATTACCAGCTTTTTTGTTTGAATAGCTGTTTCCTCCTTGGAGTGAGCCATCAAAAGCAGATCATCCAAGTAGAACAGTACTCTCATTCCTGTTGCGTGCAGCGGCCGGAGAGCCGTCTCCACGCATTTGGAAAACGTTTGTAGGGCTAGAGAATAGCCGAACGGGAGACGGCTGTTCTGGTAGTGTGACCCTTGGAATGAGAAACGCAGGAATTTCCTGTATTTGGGGATCACTGTGACGTGGAAGTAGGCGTCCTTCAAATCTATTGAGGTGAACCAGTCGCCCGGTTTTACACACTGTAACACTCGTCTGATTGTTAACATGTGAAACGGCCTCTCCGCGATGCATTTGTTGAGTAGGGCTAGATCGAGAATCGGTCTCAGCCCTCCTGTTTTCTTGGGTACCAGGAAATAATGGGAATAGAATCCCTGCATTTCCTCTCCCTTCGGGAATGTGGAAATCACTTTTTTCGCTAGAAGCTGCTGGAGCTCCGCCAAAAGTGACAGCTGTTGATCCTTGGATGACAGCGTTGTTTCCACAATCCCATTGTATCATGGCGGAACGGAGGTGAACTGTAGGGTGTGACCCTTGCTGATCAGCCTGTCCATCCATTTGGCCAGGGTGCATGCGTTCAGCCATTCTGAGTAATGCTTTGAAAACGGCTGTGCAGCCTCTTTTTTTGATGCGGCTGTCATGGAAACGAGCCACGCTTGAGCCCCTGCCGCCGCTGCGAGGGGAGGAGTCCTCCTCGCAGCCCATGAGGAGCTCTGCCCGAAAGGGCTGGGTGTGTGTGTCATTAGCAGAGGCATGCTCTGCCTGCTCAGCTTGTGACAAGAGTGTAGCCTCCTCTCTCCTGAGCGTTGGGACGCGAGGAGGAATAACACTGTGACTGGGTAGCAGACTGCTGACACTGTGAACGAGCTGCGTGTCATTCGTAGACAGAGAGCTCGTTTTAGCGGCCGTCTCACCAGATGTCATGCCAGGCATGATGTGGTGAGGGGAAAGTAATGTAGGGCTGGCTCGATCAATAATACGAGGTATATTGACGGCCTGCCTATATGTGGTGGGAGATGCGTGTGAAACAGTTATGGCCGGGCCGGTAGGCTCCGGCTTTAACTGTGTGGGGAGAAAACAGCTGTCTTTAGTAAAGAGGTGTTTCTCGCTGTCATGCACTTCTCCCTCGCCCCGTAATAGCCGGCGCTTGTGGGGCGGGACATTGCCCCATTAGCCCGCTGCCCTAGGCCTTTGCTGGCCGCTCGCCGCAGCCTGCGATTGAATGGGCAGGGCTGGTAAGCCGGGCAAGGCTGCCTTTGTAAAGGTAATGAAGGGCTGGCTCGATCAATAATACAAGGTTTATTGACGGCCTGCCTATATGTAGCGAGAGATGCGTGTGAAACAGTTATGGCCGAGCCGGTAGGCTCCGGCGTTAACTGGTGTGTGTGGAGAAGCCGCCTTTAGTAAAGAGGTGTTTCTCGCTGACACACGCTTCTCCCTCGCCGGCGCTTGCAGGGCGGGGCATCGCCCCAAGAGCCCGCTGCCCGAGGCCTTTGCTGGCCACTCGCCGCGGCCTGCGATGGAGGCGGGCGGGGCTGGTTAGCCGGGCGAGGTTGCCTTTTTAAAAAGCAATGAAGGGCTGGCTTGATCAATAATACGAGGTTTATTGACGGCCTGCCTATTATGTAGCGGGAGTTGCGTGTGAAACAGTTATGGCCGAGCCGATAGGCTCCGGCGTTAACTGGGGTGTGGGGAGAAAACAGCCGTCTTTAGCAAAGAGGGGTTTCTCGCTGTCACACGCTTCTCCCTTGCCCCGTAATTGCCTTCGCCGGCGCTTGTGGGGCGGGACATAGCCCCATGAGCCCGCTGCCCAGGGCCTTCGCTGGCCACTCGCCGTAGCCTGCGATGGAGGCGGGCGGGGCTGGTAAGCCTGGGGGCCAGGAGGAGGAGCTGCCGGCGGCGCGGTGATAGTGGCTGTCGGGGGCCTATGGCGGCGACGGGAGCCTGGAGCGGAGCGCTGCTGCCCGGGTGGTTTTCGCCACGTCGACTGCCGGTTCGGCCAGACGATGAGGGTCAGCCGCCATGTTATGTGCCAGCAGGGCGATGTTATTCATAACGGCCTCTTGCTGCATCATACACTGATGCGCTCTGTCTGTAAGCTTAGCCGTCAGCTGGTCATTGAGAGTGGGGCAGCGGTCTGATGGCGGGAAACATCGGCCAGATCAGGTCGAGACGGGCGGGGCGTGTCGCGGCCTCGAGCCCCCAGATGCCATGCAGCTGGTCCGGGCGTTGGGGGCAGTGGTGGGCAGAGTAGCTAAAAAATGTACTCAAGTAAAAGTACTGTTACTTTAAGATTATAATTACTCAAGTAGAAGTAAAAGTACTCGTAAAAATAATTACTCAAGTACGAGTAAAAAAGTATGCAGTGAAAAGACTACTCAAGTACTCAAGAGTACAAGTACTGAGTTTCTCCGATTTATTTTTTAAATAAACAGAGCGACACAAACGGTACAAAATAGACACCAACAAAATATACAACAGCAATGTTCAAATAAAGATAATGTAAATAACATCCATTTAAATAAAATAAATAAGGTCTTTAAAAATAAAATGTATAACCCTTGAACTAAAACAATAACAAATTAAATCTTTGCAAAATTAAATACATCAACCTTTAAATAAAATTAAAATAAATTCGGTTTATCCAAAATTATATTAATTAAAACCAGTACACGTATAACTGTTAACTAACATTATTAACAAAGTACATCCATGGAATCAGCCGTTCAAAACCAGTCTGCATGAATCGTATGACAACTGGATGGCAGGGGATGCGGACAAGGAATACACCGCAGGGGAAAACATGAGAGCCCCAGCTCGCCGCATAGTAGCCTGGGTGCTTTAAGCATGGAATAAGCTGGATACGGAGTGGGTGAAAAACTGTGTGTGTGTGTGTGTGTGTGTGTGTGTGTGTGTGTGTGTGTGTGTGTGTGTGTGTGTGTGTGTGTGTGTGTGTGTGTGTGTGTGTGTGTGTGTGCGCGCGTGCGTGCGTGTCACTCTGTTCGAGCCTGCATGAGAGTTCAATGTTGTCATTAGCTGTAACGTCTTTCTGACCAATCGCAGTTCAAGGCCGACCTGGGCTGTGCCACTTCGGGAGGGGGCGCTCAGTTACTCCCCTCTAGACAAAACCGAATTGGTTGCGACGATGACCCGGCGCCCCCCGAAACGTTAACGGGCCACAGGGAATTTTCCCAACTCTCCCGATTACCACTCTGCGTTGTGCGTGCGTGCGTGCCTGTGTGTGTGTGCAGGCGTTATTCAATTGCCTCTCGGCCGCTTGTACCCGCGATCTCGTCCTTTCGGCCATCACCCAACCCTCAGGATAGGAACGAAGATCGACCGGTAGATCGAGAGCTTTGCCTTGCGACTCAGCTCTCTTTTCGTAACAACGGTGCGGTAAAGCGAACGCAATACCGCCCCCGCTGCTCCGATTCTCCGGCCAATCTCACGCTCCATAGTACCCTCACTCGCGAACAAGACCCCGAGGTACTTGAACTCCTTCACTTGGGCTAAGGAATATTCACGTGATAGAAATAGATCTCGCATGTAATAAAAGAAAAGATCTAAAAAAACAAAGTAACGACCGTCACGTAGCCAAATGGAACGGCGTAAAAGTACCGTTCTTTCTTCAAATATTTACTCAAGTAAAAGTAAAAGTATGTTGCAATAAAACTACTCCTAAAATTACAATTTATCCAAAAAGTTACTCAAGTATTTGTAACGGAGTAAATGTAGCGCGTTCCTACCCACCTCTGGTTGGGGGGCCTGAGGCATCTGCCACCAAAGCTCCAACCACACAGAGCAATGCTGCTGCCCCGGGCCTCTCCATTCGGAGAGGGGAAGCCGGGGGAGACGCCCCCTCCTCGTCGCGGTCGGAGTCGTCCGACTCCGAGCTCACAAGGAGAGAGGGCATCGTCGAGCGGAACAGTAAAGTTGTCAGCCCATTCAGCAATGGCGGCGGCAGTGTCGGCTTTGCGCTGTCCGTCGTCCGACGGCAGCGCCGCACAATGCCGACACAGACAGAGCGCCAAGGCAGCCCTCGCACACCTCATGGCCGCCATACGGCAAGATGTAACCCGTGTCTTGCAGATGCGGATCGTCTTCGAGTCCATAATATCTATTTATTTACTTCAGTATGCTACAGGATCGTCCTGAAGAAAATGGTAGCAGAACGTCCGCCGCCGCCCGCGTATATCTGCGAACTGCGGACGTGATTGAGGCCAACGCTGTTGGTGGGCGGGGATTACACATTTTTCAGTGCTACAGCTCACGCCTAGGGATAACCCAATAGCGATAGCCTTAAAAGGCAAAGCCTATACGACATAGAACGCGGCATAATGCCGCGTTTCCACTGAAGGGTGCGGTACGGTTCGGTTCGCCTCAGTCCGGTAGGGAGGGGGCGGTATAGCCCAGCTCAGTTCCAAGGTCGCGTTTCCACCGCCGACAGTACCCTTTATGGTAGGCCGGATGTCGATCGCCGCGGCAGCTACGTAAACATTGTGACATCATAGCAGTGCGACACAGTGTAGCCTGCTCAATAAAAACAATGGAAAAGATTAACGCGACACATTAAACCAAGAGCTACCTCTGCACATCTTCCTCCCCAAGAATGCAGAGGAATGTCTCCACCTCCTTGTTCGCCCAATCAAGCGTTTTACGCGACAAGTTCATTTTTAAGAATAATACCTTGAGGCTACTGTTTGTTTGTTTTTATCCCCACGTCGCCCGGAAGTGACGATTCTGTCGACCAATCAACGGAGGGGGTGTGTAGCTCGAATTTTCCGGCACCCTTTCAGGCGTCCCAGTACCCCAACGGAGGAGTACTGAAGACGAGGGAAAAACAAGTACGGCTCAGTCCGGGTCACGCCCACTTTTGGCAGTGGAAACGCAATCCGTACCGCACCTTTGCGAACCGAACCGTACCGCACCCTGCAGTGGAAACGCGGCATAATCTGAAAACCTGCTCCAGACCAGGTTTGGTTGCGGGCATAAGTCACCGTGGTGATACAGCGACGCTAAAAGAGATCGACTTTCGTGGTCCTGCTAACCCAGGCTTTGAGCTCAACATACCTCGCTAACCCTCTAATCGAGGTACGTAGTACAGTCCCCTGATGTTGCGTGAGCTTTTCCAAAAAGTTGCGATGAAAGTTGCGATGTTTTTTAGGTTTTTGTTACGATTACCGTGCGAGAGGAAGTGAAAGTTGCGATTTTCCTGATGTTAAATATTAAGTTATTACTGAAAATTTCCCAGAGTAATTTGTTAAACATTAAGTTATCACAAAAAAATAATAATTACAGGGCTAATAGGAAATGAAATTATCTGTGCCTGAAATTACTTTTTACATTCAACAATTACTAATATATTCGTAGACACCCTAGAGAATTGCCTTTCTTGACAACAATAAAAGGAGCGGAACTCTCACACCATGTAGCCGATGCAACAATAAGTTTTTATTGCATAAAGGTGTAAAGTGCTGCCCAAAGTGAGTGCAAAACGTTTTCAGTCCCATTCAGACCATCCTCAGTACAAACATACAAAGGTAAAAGACTTCCTTATAAAGACTACGCCTAGTTGGTGGCAGACATAACAATCAAAAGTTCAGGTAGGGTGACGCGTTGACTAGACATTTTAAAAAGGCAACGCTTAACTATTTTCACTTTTCTTGACAACATACATGGCCGAGCTCAAGCCTGAATTCAGGCACCACGCCTGAACTCTATCAGGCCTGTAATTAAAAGAGAGAAATGGTCCTATGAATAATTGATTCTTGATTCTTTCCGCGCTGGCAATTGACTTGGATGCCATAGCCTGTCATAGTGTCCACAAGTATCCTTGCTGAACATTTATGAGAAGCAGGTTACTAAGAAAGCATTGTCTATATTGGACAATAAAAATCACCCCCTTCATTGTTCATTTGAGGCCCTTCCCTCAGGCCGGAGACTAAGAGTCCCTCTTTCTAAGTCCAATAGGTCAAAGAACTCTTTTATTCCTAGCGCAATTCGTTTGCTAAATTTGCACAATTCTTTGCACATACCTGTAAATGTATTTGAATCAGATGACTAGATAAGTATGACCGTTTTTTTACTTATTAGCCCGTGTCTATCTCCTTGTTGTGTGTCCTTGTGTGTATTGTGTTTTTATGTTTTTATGTGTACCTGACTGCAAGACAAGTTTCCCTTTTTGGGACAATAAAGTTAAACTGAACTGAACTGATAGTGATCTGCCTCGTCGTCTGACGTCCTGCCTGCAGTTCTGCATTTCTGTAGTTATGTTTCACGGTGGCAAAATGCTTATCAATGCAAGATTTCCGCTTATTTTCCACCACAATGTGGCATGCAGTGCAAAATAGTTTCCCCCACTTTCATGTAGATTACCAGGATCCTGCTTTTCGCTATCTTTTGCAGTCTTTTATTTAGAAAAAAAAAAGTATCAGTTCCCTATAGAACATTTGACTTCTTCTTTTTGCTTTGTCATTTATAACCCAATGGTCCACACAAAAGGCCATTTCCAACCAGCTTTTCAATAACACATTATTTTGATCTGCCAGACCCATCTTGAAGAAGAATTTTTCTTGGGGAGGCCAGATCAAGATTTCTTTTTTTGCGGGGAATTTCGATTGTTCCTTCTTTTTAATACCGAAAAATGTAAAGTAAGTATTTAAACCCACTTCTTTCACTACAATTTAGCTAGAACTCAAGTACATTATCTTTCTGCAAAAAGGAAATTAACATTTTACCATTTCAACCATTTCATGTGTTTATTTTTGCCTGTTTATGTTAGTTTATGATGAAAATGTAAAGGCTTTTTTTTCATCATTATAATCATCCTTATAAGTAACCGTTGGAGAGGAGAGACTCAACCAGTTCACTATTATATAGGAGCTATTTGTCAGAAATTACATCCAAATCATGGAATGTAGAGTTCAGTTGTTCTTTAAAAACTTGGTTGTCACGTCCGTTTTGGAATTGTGGCGATATTAAATCCATGCTTGGATTGTTCTCAGCCTCACCTGAAAGTGACTTTGAATAAACGAGGCCTTCTAACTGCCTGAATAAATATATAAAGGAAGCATGCTAGCTGACTAAATATAAATGTAAAGAAGACCTATAAACTGATGCTTTCTTGATCTGAACTCTAATGTGGCTGAGTTTTCTGGTTCTGGATCATCTCTGTAAGCAAAGCAGCGAGCTGAATCAATGGGACACAACAGTGTTGTTTTCGTCAGGCAAGACGAAAACGAAAATGACGTCGTCAGACCCCTTTTTTCCATGACGAAAACGAGACTAAGACGAACGTCACCAAAGCCATATAAAGACTAAAATGTGACGAAAAATGTAGACATTTTCGTCAGACGAGAACTAGACGAGACTAAATTGTTAGTGAGAGCATGTGAGCGGAGCGGAGCGTGGAGCGGGTGGTGGAGCGGAGCGGAAGAAATACGTTGGAGCGGGTTGGAGCGCAGAGCGGTTTTAAATTCAAAGGCCGGAGCGGGGATTTGACTCCGCTCCAGTCCGCTCTAGTCCGCTCCAATTTTAACTGCTTCTAGCGGCTTACATGTAGGTGGTTCACGTAGAATAGAATGGGTTTCAATGGGAGCATCCAAGCAACCTGATTGGATAAAACGCGTCACGTGAGACCCTTCCACCCCCCCCCCCCCGCAACACTGGCTCGTGTGCTCGCGCGCAGCTGCGCCTGCACGCACACGGCACACACACACTCATACACTACAGAGAGAGGCTGGTGGACGAGTTTTCGTCGGACTAAAACTAGACTAAAACCTTTTGAGTTTTCGTCAGACTAAAACTAGACTAAAACTTTCAAAGATAGAAATGACTAAAATGGGACTAAAACTAAGAAGCATTTCGTCAAAAAGACTAAGACTAAAACTAAATCTAAAATGCCTGCCAAAAACAACACTGGGACACAAGGCAGTATTACTTGGAGAAATCTAACGTTTATACAGCTCGTTCAAGGGGAAGACCACGACCCGGACATGAAAAGCCTATGCATCTTATCTGTTATCTTCAGGGTAATCCACAGACAAGAGGGAAGCAAAATAGACACGTACTCAGAAAAGTGGCACAGATGGTTAATAGTGAGAATGATGCATAGATGACATATAATAACACAACACAACAGAGAAAGACCCTCGTCATAACAAAATATCTGAGTGACATGCATACAGAATGTCGGTTACGGAAGATGTGTTGAAAAATGTTGTGACGTTTTTCTTTATGAACTTAGGCTTTGTTTACTATGTGTGTGGTCTTGCCACCCTGCTCTTCTTCGGGGTCGTTTTCCCATGTTGCTTTTTGTCGGTTTGGCCCGTTTCTTGACCCCCTGGGGAGCGTCGAGAAGCGAAGGGTTCCAAAAGGCACGGCCGCGACCCCCTTTATGAAATCCTGAGAAACTTCAATCAATAGATCACCATCTGGTTAACAAAATGCTTTTGGTTTAATGGGGGACTGCTGCCCTCAGACACCCACCAGAAATGTATAAGAACTCCTGCCGTTAGCCAAGTAGTGGACTTCTCCTTGCAAACCTTTAGAGAGACGCAGAGCGAACTCCCCTCTGATTCCTCGGATTATGTATTGTATGCCTATTCTATTGTTTGTTGATCCATGTTGTGATATATCGTTGTTTGTACTATTATTACAAATATATATGACCATAATTGTCCACAAGTACTGTGTGCTTTTTGCGTTTGGAAATCTCATCTGCCTTAGACGCAATATCTGGTAAAGGAATTGCGACGAAAGTGTAGAGAATTTTCTACTCTGAAAAATTACTAAATATAAATAATAACTAGGAATACTTGACAAATATAAATGTAAAGGAGGTCTTCTAATTAACAAAATTTAAATGTAAGCAACCACACCAGAGCAACAGGTACATCACCTCCTCATGTTAAAAATTGTTTCGGGCCAACACTGATTATCCTGAAGCAATCAGTTTCTCCTTTGCTTTTTTATGTATATTTTTTATTGTGGTTTAAAAATAGATTATGTAGGCCTAAGGCTATGACTGAAATTCATTATTTTCCTAGAAAATATGAATTACCATGTGATTATATTTAACTGAGGATGTTTACATCATGTAGGCCTATATAAGACGTTTTCATGAAATCTCAAACACATAGCGTGCGGATGGTGTGCCTAAATAGTAGATAGTAGATTGTAATGACCACTTTCTGTGTTTCTTCATGTGTCTGTTTGACAGATTTCGGGAGTGGGGGTTTTAACCTGGACTGAAAGAAATTAACGAACGGAACCAGAGATCACCTTGGTAGGACTGAGATACATTGTCCTGGAAATTAACAACATCAACAAACTTCTTTGTGTGCTTGAATGAAAACAGAAATTGCGATGCCTCTAAGGGGAATTTGTTTCTGTTCATTTGGAATATTATATTTATTTTTGAACAGTTATATTCGTCCCACTACTGGCTACGTGATGAAGAACTGCTGGGTCACACAGAACGCACAGGCCGACTGTAGGAAATTCGGTTTCAAAGTGTTTCCAAAGGACATTCCAGCAAGAGTCACAAAAATACTCCTGCAGGGAAACAACATTTCTAAACTAAATGAAAGAGATTTGGAAAATTTACCAAAACTGTTGTACATAGACCTGAGTCACAACTTGATCTCCAAGATTGAATCTGGCAGTTTTGTTCGTCAAATCTCTCTAGAGGTGTTGCATTTAGAGAACAATAAGCTTAGAAATATACAGGAGGGTATGTTTGATGGCCTGGTCCATCTCACATTATTGTGGCTGAATTTCAATCAGATCCAAACAGTAGCACCAGCCTCTTTCAAGTCTCTGAGCAAGCTTATGATTTTGGGCCTAGGCCATAACAAACTGCACAACTTAGCAAACGTCTTACAACATACACCACATTTACACTCCCTAATCATTACAGCAAACGAGATGTCCACTTTTCATTCATGGGAGCTGTCGAATAAGTCTACAGAACTTGTTACACTTGATTTGTCTCAAAATGAGCTCATGGCCTTTAGGCTCACTGCAGATATCTTTCCCAACCTCACAAGGTTGAACCTTGAGGATAGTATAGAGAATGGTATCGTCTGGGAGATGAATGACACATCGTACCTTAGCAGTGTGTCCGAACTAGATATCAGTGGGGTTCGCTCCTCATTAAATGGACTGCAGGACGTTCTCGAGACAATTAACTCCTCACTGAGTTATTTGAAGCTAAACCATGTGAATAAAAACCTGCAGGCTCTCATCAATATTTCCTGCAAAAACCCATTGCTGAGTGAATTTGAAATCCGAAACAACGGCATCAAACATATAAGACCAGACATGCTGCACCTCTGCACTAATCTGAAACTGTTGGACATAGGGGCGAATGAAATAACTGAAATCTCAAACAAATCGTTTCAATCTCTCAGGCAGCTTCAGACTTTAATCATGAAGTCTAACTGTCTCACATCGGTCCCCTATGCCATAAGGAATACTCAAATCTCAACACTGGATCTCAGCTGCAATAACATCAGTTTGATTGACTGTGATGATTTTGCTAATATGACCGGTCTCAAAGTTCTCCATCTATACAAAAATCCTCTTGTGGCTCTCAAGGATTGTGTTTTCAAAGATTTGGTCAATTTAAAGGACTTGATGTTGCAAAACTGCAGCATTGATCAGTTAAACGGCGCCTTTAAAAAAAACACGCCAAATCTTAGACATCTTTCTTTATTACACAATCAACTCACTGTTCTAGATCATGGAGAATTTAAAGCTCTGAATTCCCTCCAGACTTTGACATTAGAAGGGAATAAATTAAACAAACTTAATAATGGGACTTTTTTTGGACTGTCCAGTCTTACACATCTTTCTCTCCAATCAAATGAAATAACTGAAATTTCAAACGGTGCTTTCGCTGACTTGAAAGCTTTAAAGACTTTGAATTTGAATTGCAATCACCTTAAATATGCATCGGTAGAGCGTATTTCTTATCCACCATTTGTTGAGCTTTCACAACTGGATACATTGCTTTTTACAGCTCAAAAAAAAATCCATAAGAGGGCCCTCCCTCAAAACTTTCTGCATGGCCTGACAAATCTGTCAGTACTAGATATCCGAGGTAACGAACTTGCATCCCTGCACCCACACACCTTCAACTATACTCCTAATTTGATTGAGCTAATTCTGTCTCAAAATGATATCACAGACATTCCGGACAATTTGTTTTCCCCGATTCAAAAACTAAAAAGTCTTTGGATTTCACAGACAAACCTGAGGTCTCTAGATTTTCTGCTCCATGCTAACCTCACAGAGCTGGAGTTCTTGCAGGTGAGAAAGAATGCCTTTTCTGTGATTAGAGAGCCAGTGATGCTGTCCCTAACAGCACTTAATATCCTGGATATGAAGGGTAATAGCTTCACCTGTAATTGTGACAATGCGTGGTTCCTCCAATGGGTAATCAGCAACAAGCAAACACAAGTGGTTGATGCGTACAACTTTGAATGCAACTACCCTCCAAACCTTAAAGGAAGAAAACTTTTGGAGATTGGCCTCGGTTCTTGTACAGTAGACATGGGCTTCATCTTTTATATTTCCACGGCATGCACGGTCATCATGACCATAGCAGTCTCCTTCACCCACCATTTCCTGCAATGGCATCTGGTCTATGCGTACTACCTCATGCTGGCTATCCTCTACAACTCAAAGAACAAGGACAAACGTGCTCATCAATACGACGCCTTCGTCTCCTACAACGCAAACGACGAGGGCTGGGTTCTTGGGGAGCTGCTGCCCAAGCTGGAGGACGAGCAGGGCTGGAGACTTTGTCTGCACCACCGAGACTTCCAGCCAGGTGAGGAGTCCTATCCTGAACACCATTTTCACCTCAATTAGCATACATGCTAGCCTACACTATTTCATATATTGTACATGCCAGTTGATATGCTATCAGATATGCTCATGAACTTGGTAGGGGGATTTTTCTTGGCTCAGAATGATTTTTTTTTTAAAATCTTGGCTTTGAATCGAATAATCATATATACTCTTATCCCTGTCAAATATAAAATATCTAATGTGGCGCAAAACAATGTGTTAAAGTGTAATTCTATCGAAAATTGGCATGAAAACTAAAATTAAAAAAATACCTCCATGTTATTGGTTAGGGGCCCCTCTAACGCTTCCAAATCGGCATTTTCTAAACACTAATATTGCTCTAAAATAGCGCCAAACCTATGCAGTATCATATGATTAGGGTCCTTACACATAAAACGAAGCATCAACAACTTAGTTAGCCTACTGCAGTTTATTTTAAAATACAGTTTTCCAAGTCTGTGCATTACCGGTTGGTCTATGTTTCCAGGAAGTCCATCACACAAATCGATTACCGGCTACCGTAAACAATATGGCTCTGTCACACCAAATTTGTGACAGAGCCTCTATAGATTTGTAAAACAGTACAAATCTCCCCTCTTGATACTTGGCCATTTATAATTGTTGGCGCCTCTATGGAAGTAATTTGGGCTGTTACATTGCTCCGGGCAACTTTGGGCAAGCTCTATATTCGATTATCAACGAAATAACGTTTCGGTTGTGTGGGTTTTCATGCCGGTGTTGTGCCGAAAAGTAATCAGCTGCCAGAAAGTGATTTCAGCCGCGGGAGCCCGCACAGCCTGTTAAAGCCAGGCTATATCGCCTCGAAACGTGTGTGCGGCAGCAAAGTCTGATTAGTCATACGAGTCAATAGCACTACAGGACTATTGTCTGCTGTATTAACACAGATATGTATTTTAAGGTGACAAGACATCGACGTTGTACGGGGATCGACGTCTGATCGGTCATACTAGTCAATAGCACTACAGGACTATTGTCGGTGAGTCAATTATCCTTCTTTATGTTTTTAAACCACTGTAATCGAAATTATTTCTGTGTGTCTTTTTTATACAATAAAACATGTATTTTCTTACTATGCATTATTTTCCCAGCTTATAGAAGTTTTTTTCTTCTCAAAATGAATTGATAACATTCATGAGTAGATCCTATCACATTAAATAGAATAGGGTTCAAACTGACACTAACATTCATGTGGGCTATGTGGGGTAGATAAGAACAAATCCAGTCTCTTTCATCAACTCAGCTGTAATACGTTTTGAAGCGAAAATATGACACATTGGAGTCCTTTTCCTCCTGCCAGAAAATTATCTCAAGCCCTCTCTTGGTACTGAAATGTTTTATTTATCTTAAAATGAGTTGATAACATTCATGAGTATCACATTACATAGATTATATCCTATCCTGTGTCTATTACCAGCTGAAACACCTTTACATGGGCAAATATAAGACATTTCAGTTGTTTCCCTCCTGCCAGAAAATGATCACAAGCCCTCTCTTGGTACTACTACTGAAATGTTTTATTTGCCCATGTAAAGGTGTTTCAGCTGGTAAGAGACACTGGATGGGATATAATCTATGTAATGTGATACTCATGAATGTTATCAACTCATTATAAAACATTTCAGTACCAAGAGAGGGCTTGAGATCATTTTCTGGCAGGAGGAAAAGGACTCCAATGTGTCATATTTTCGCTGATTACAGCTGATAAAAGAGACTGGATTTGTTCATATCTACCCCACATAGCCCACATGAATTTTATAGTGTCAGTTTGAACCCTAATCTATTTAATGTGATAGGACCTACTCATGAATGTTATCAATTCATTTTTAGAAGAAAAAAACTTCTTCTTGAAAAATCTATAAGATGGGAAAATAATGCATAGTAAGAAAATACATGTTTTATTGTATAAAAAAGACACAGAAATAATTTTAATTACAGTGGTTTAAAAACATAAAGAAGGATAATTGACTCATGGACAATAGTCCTGTAGTGCTATTTATGACCGATCAGACGTCGATCCCCGTACAACGTCGATGTCTTGTCACCTTAAAATACATATCTGTGTTAATACAGTTAATACATGTAGTGCTATTGACTAGTATGACTGATCAGACTTTGCTGCCGCACACACGTTTCGAGGCGATATAGCCTAGCTTTAACAGGCTGTGCGCGCTCCCGCGGCTGAAATCACTTTCCGGCAGCTGATCACTTTTCGGCACACCTGTTAGAGTTTCGACTGATGAAGTGAAAGAAAATGTAAAAAATTTAAAAATAACTGAGGTCAAACGTCTTAAAGCAAATCGGGATGGGATTAAAACGGATGGTCTCTCAGTTTTGATCATCTTTGATGAAGAAAGGTCCGGAAAAGATCTTTATTGGCTACATGTGTTATGGTGTGAGACCGTATGTCCCTCCACCCCTAAGATGTTTCAAATGTCAAAGATTTGGGCATGTGGCGGCGGTGTGCAAGGGTGTGCAAGGGTAAGCAAGATGGCAGATGTGGTGGAGACCATGAATATGGCAAGTGTGAAGAGGGGGCAAAGCAGAAGTGTTGCAATTGTGGAGGGGAACATAGTTCAGCGTACCGCGGTTCTGGAGTGAGCAAAAAAACAGAAGAGGTTCAGCGAGCCAGAGTTGCTCAGGGAATTGGCTATGCAGAGGCAGTTAAAAAGGTCTCAAGCAACATCACGGAGGCGACAAGTTGAAGGAGGCAACTCTGATAGTGAATAAAAATGACTTTGTTCTGTTTATGGCAGAGATAATCAACCAGAGACATGAACTTTGAAGGGTTTGAGACCCGAGTTCTGTCTGGGTTAGAGTCCTAGAATCCATGTTGGTGTCCCAGAGAAAGGAACTAGTTCCTTTTGGTCGGGTAGGAGTCCCAACGTGGGTACGAGAGGGACTGTTTATCTGGGGCCGTATTCACAAAGCATTTTATCTTACCGCTAGGAGTGCTCCTAACTCGCGCTAAAACATTTTACGTAGGAGTTTTTTCTTAAAAGTTATTCACAAAGCCGCTGAGACCTACTCTTACTAAGGATAAATCACAAAGAGTGAACTAAGAGTGACGCGCCGTTGCTATGGATTACGTCAATTCTCATGCACGAGTTTAGAAGCAGTCAGTTCGGTGATTGGTTGTTCAGACGAGCCCACTGAATCACCGAAAAACAAGGAAATAGCCTAGGCTAGAAATGAATTCCTATTAAGTAGTTATAGTGCAGTTAGCAGAATACACGCATGATGACAATTTTGTGCAGACCACGATAATGACGTTGTAGCCTGCACGTTCAAGAGAGAGAAAGCAAACAATAAAAATACGTACAATTGAAAAGAAAATAAATGTTATGAACTACACAAGTGTTGACTGATTTGTGCCAAGGTGTTTACCTAAAATGTGTTTTCAAAGTGATCCCTAAATGCCAGTCCACTCGGTTCCACACGGCCAAATTCATTGTCATGTTGATCGCCATCATCATCATCATCATCATCACCATCGTCTGGCTGTGGAATGTTCCTCCGCTTGCAGAGGTTGTGTAGAATGGCACATACAGTAATGACTGTGCTTGCCCTCTCTGGGGTGAGGCGTATTTCGCCATGGAGGACATGAACCGACGTTTCATCTGCCCAATTCCTCTCTCCACAACATTTCGTGTATGTTTGTGTGCTCTAGCATATATGGAAGAAATCAGTAAACAATAATAAATATGGATTCAACAAATAAAAGGCGTCAAAGAGCCAATACGATGTGTTTTACACGTAGGACTAAGCGTAATATGCGTAATCACTTACATGTTATACTTTAACTGTGCTCCCGGTTGTGGATTGAGGTAGGGTGTCTAGAGCCACGTCTTGCATGGATAGTCACTGTCTCCCAGCAAGGGACACCCAACTGGTACATCTCAAAAAGCTGCCTCAGACCGCTCTCCATTAAAATGCGCGAATCATGGGTAGCTGAAGATCCAGGCCACTTTGCAACAACATCCAGTAGGCTATGTTAAAATTTGCATCAAAAACAACCTGCGTGTTGATGGAATGCACTTTCGTCCTATTGACGAACACGTCCTCGTCTTTTGATGGCGCAATTATTTTTATGTGCGTCCCGTCAATAGCACCGACCACACCGGGCATACCTGCAATTGCCATGAAGTTGGCTTTGATCCTGTGTAATTGTTGAATGTCCAAAGGAAAGTTTATGGCACGGCTGACTGATGGTTGCGATATTTTTAAATCGTCGGCATTGCAAAGTTGCATTTCCCCTGTTGCTAAATAACGTAGTGTGGCCAAACATTTTATTTCGGGACTAATCTGATTATTCCTGTTAGTCGGGGATGTTATTGCATTGCGATTAACTCCACAACAAGTTTAATACCCTAACATTTCGTCTCGCAGGCATTTACGATTCTTTGTGAATAGGTCTTACTGAGTTAGGAGTCCTCTTGAGGACTTTTAAGCTCTCCTAGACTTAGGTGCTACTTTTAGGCCTAAAATACTTTGTGAATTGCTCTTAGTGAAAAAAGTTAGGAGTCCTAAATTTAAGAGTGACACGCCCATTATTTTTAGGAGTTACTCCTAAATTCGCCAGTTAGGACCTACTTTTAGCCCTAAAATCCTTTGTGAATACGGCCCCTGATCTTAAATACATTGCACTTTCTAAGATGTTTTTTTAACTCTGCCTTTGTTTTCTATCCATTATACTCATTTTTTCCACAAGTTTTCTATTGCTTAACTATCATTTTATTTTATTTTGTGACAATGTTTAGATGTGAAGCACTTTGAGTCTGCCTTGTGTATGAAAAAGTGAAAAGTGCTATATAAATAAGCGATCTTCACGGATGGCTAAAATTGACTGACTCACTTGTAAGACTTTTTATTTATATTGAAAGTCTGATGGCAGACGGGCTCAGAATTGTGTGTTTCCTTTTCTTTCAATTAATTTGTTTAAATCAATCATGTTTCTTGAGTTTGGGATCTGTAGGCGAGCAACCAACATGAACTCGGTAGAATTTCATAACCATAACGAAAGAGGAAGCATGGTGTAACTCCGCCCATCACAGTTATTGGTTTCTGGCCCAGGCACGGTGCCGTCTCACCCAAGAAGCTCTGCTATAACAGTTGGACTGCTGGACCTGAGATGACTTACTAGCCAACTGGTCTTAGGAAACAAAGATCAGTTTGGCTAATGCGAGATAGGGCTTTGACTCCGAACTTCGTTATTCGAATATAATTAGAATATCAAAGAATAAATCAAAATTCAAACGAATATTAGGCAGCCCTTAATATTCGAACATGTTATGGGCAGGCCAAGAGGGAGAGACGTCTGAGAACCCGACGCAGTCTATTCATAATATTGTAATGACCACGGAAGAGGCGGTGAATGAAGTATTGATTAGACAGCGATTTATTAGAAACCTAATAAACCGTTGGAACGCGCAGGACCGGTAACCATAGCAACACCAGTAAACACACCTCGCAAAGCCCAATCCAGGTCTTACTGAAGGCATTTAATGGTCAAAATATCATTAATAAATATTCGAATATATTCGAATATTAATATTAATAAACAAACAAACTTCGAATATGATTTTTGGGCAAAAAGCCCAAGTCAAAGCCCTAATGCGAGAATGGACCCACGTGGCTGGAAAAGCTATTTATATAATAAACAGTTTAGAATAAGGACTAATCTAAATTATTTAAATTGATAACATTTATGTATTTCGGGGACATGCGATCGTGGCCTACTAATTCATAGGATTTATTGCTCTGAAAGAGCGGCAGCACAAGAACGTTTCAGAAGAACTGAATCCTTACTGGTTGGAATTGTCGCAATGAAGACGTTTATTCTGGTTGCCATATAAATTATTATTGATGTTAGCCCTTCATTCCCTAGTGCTGTGACGTAACAAAGCTACAGTTTGTTGTTTTACTTTTATAATATTTTATTGTATTTTCACTGACCAATGCTTTTCAGGTAAACCCATCATGGAAAACATAACAGATGCCATCTATGGCAGCCGGAAGACTATCTGTGTGGTCAGTCGTGATTACCTGGAGAGTGAATGGTGCTCCAGAGAGATCCAGGTTGCCAGGTAAGAACCCAGAGTTTACATGCATGACCAGATTATGGTTGATCATTAATTCAGCTTCACGTGTGTATTTGTGGCCTTATTGTACGACCCTCATACATCCTTCCTCAAAATGTAAAGTGCAATGGACCAAAGCATAAATTACACATTTACAGACGTGCTATAACGCACTAACCACTAAGCCAGAAGTTTGCAACCGGCTATCCAAGTTAGTTTAGAAAAGGAAAAAGATTGTATGGCAATAATACAGTGCATAAGGGCCAAAACAATACTGCTTTAAATTATTTTCCCGCAATGTTTCTGATTAACTGCCCCTGGTGCCTGTGCAGTCTGTGGAAAGAGTCCTGCATTTACCCTGTTTGAGTAGGGCACCCAATTATCTCCAACACATATGTAATCTAATTAAATCACAACATCGCCATGGGTTTATTTTCTCATAACTGACTTGCTGATCAATGATTGGCTACATCAATGCATGGACAATGGAGCAAATGGAAAATGTGTCAAAAAAAAATCAAGTAAAGTACTTGAGTATAGTCAGAAAGTATTTCCACTCGAGGACCAATACAACCATGTAGATAGGTATGGTTTCTGTGGTGCTGGGTGGGACGGGTTGCCCAGGGGTACAATGAAGTCTTCATATGGGAATGAGCCCAGGCCAACCTTCACCTAATGGTTAAACAGCTCTCCATTTCCCCAGCTTCCGTCTGTTTGACGAGCAGAAGGACGTGCTGATCCTGGTGTTCCTGGAAGAAATTCCAATACAGCAGCTGTCTCCATACTACCGCATGAGGTGGCTCCTCAAGAGGCAAACGTACCTGAGCTGGTCCCGTGCATTAGCACACCCAAACCTGTTCTGGGAGAAGCTCCGGCAGGCCCTGGAGACCCGAGAGCACCCAATGGGTGAGCATATGCGGCTCACTGTGGAGGACGGAGCCCCTGGAGAGAGACCAGGGCCCCGTATCCCGAAAGCATCGTTAGCCTAAGTGGATCGTGAAGTGCGTTGTACGAGCATCGTACAGTTTTTTTCACACCGTTGCCCGAAAGCATCGTTGGTTACGAACGCCGTGAAAACACTCATAGCTAACGAGGACTCCATGAGTACTCGTAGGAAGCTAAGAGCATCGTTAGCCTACTATAGCCTTAGTGGCATCACCAGCGGACATTCTTTGCATTGTGTTTTATTGGATGTGTTTTATTAAAACACATCCAATACCACGGAATGCCCAGCTGGCACAAATTCGCAACCAAAAACAGTGGTTACCGCCGATATTTTACTCATAGACTACTGTTAGATTTAAACAGCGAAGATAGAGACATGTTAGAAGTCAACAACAACACAATTTATTGCAGCAATTTAAAATTCCAAAAATACATGCGCAACCGAAATGTACCGATCAATTGCCACGCCACCAGGCATATAATAAAATCGAATGATTCCATTGGTCTTGTGAGGTCGCTTTCGAGCTGCCCTTGCTGTCTATCTCTGATTTTAATTCAACCATCGTGTGTGGGGTCGGCTTAGCTCAGGAGGTAGAGCAGTTGTCTTGTAACCGAAAGGTTGCTATTTCGATCCCCAGCTCAGAGTGTTGATGTGTCCCTGAGCAAGACACTTACGCACAGTGCATGAAGGATTAGGACCGAAACATATGTCGGCCTAGGCCTATTCCATTGTGTTTTAATATCTTAAGCATTCAAATTATTGCAGTCTATTCTTTTTGTAGGCTACTCTGCTGTTGCCCTTGATGGCGAGATATTTTAACGCTTTTTAACCCCATTTTCCTGCGACATTCCTGCGTCTCTCTCAGTACGGAGACCATTTCAGCACCGTGTCAGTAGACAGTTACAATCCTACGAACGTCGTGTGGAAGGCTTACCCAGGACGTATGGCTCATAGCGCTTCTCCCCGCTTTCAATCTCCTCATCCTCGTATGCTGCAGCTGCTGCCTCAGCAGCAGCAGCTATCTTCTGGCTCCTGAGAACATGGAGACTGGCTTCGAGTTCAGCTTTTTGTCTCATCACGCTTGCTTCTCTTTCGGCGAAAGTCACCTGGGCTTGTGCTGCTTTTGACTTGGCACGTGCTCTAGCAGGCGCTGACGATATTGCTGATCCGCTGGACCGTTTGGATAACTGTGACCGGGAGTCAGGTGTACTGAGAGAGTCTTCCCTCACGTTTGCCTCGTGGCCGTCTTCCAGTGGCTCTAGAGCTGCTGCGGCGTGTGGTTGTTCAACGGCATCCACCTTCGGTTTATCCCCGTGTAACGACATTCTCCTGGGCTATCTTCTTAGCTGGAACTCGTTGAGTTGTTGTCTTTTTACTGTGCTCCTTTCGTAATGTGTTCCAGTCAAAACTAGACAGCTAGTTAACAGTATTTACAAAGAAGTGGAATCCGGTACACAAGGCTTGCTTTTCTTGTTTCTTTATCGGATGTTATTTTCTTCATAACTTTGTTTTTTGTAGAACTGTAACAAATACAGAAATAAAAACATATATGCGTTTAGATGTCTTGCATCATTACTAACACACGGGAATCCGAGAGCTAGTATTGCTAAACAGATAGATTACATTTTACACTTGAACTCGATCAGAATCTTAACATAAAATCTTAACACAAACTCGTATGAAGTGATCTGATTTTAACTTACAGACAAATAATGTCGATAGTTCAAACGTATTTGATAGATTGCGGGAGTGATAGTACGGCGTGGTCTTTCCTTGTCGAGTGAATCGGGAAGAGAACCGGTGTTGTGTCGAGATCGGTTTCCCCGTCGAGATGTGTTTCCCCTAGTCCCCGCCCCTGTACGAAATTACCCGAAGAGCGAAGGAAGCGCGCGTACACAAAAAGCTCGCCCACGAGCTGCTGTGCTCGTACCACAGAGGCACTTTGGAGAGAGCTAAGGTTCAAAACTGACTTTCTTTAACGAGTTTTATCTGAAGATGTTGTATTGTAGATTTCTATCAATAAAAAATATTATTTTTGTGAGAGACTTTTCATTTTGAATGTTATGGACTTTTGGAAGGAAGTGTGCTCATTCATAATACTGTCAGATACTGTTCCCCCTCTGTTCCATAGGAAAGGAGGCTCACACATCTTTGAAATTCATACTGCTGACTTATTTCCCCACAACAGATAAGTGCTGTGATTTTCAGGCTGATATCACTAAATTTGACCATTTAGAACAGGGGGAACGCATCCTGACAGCTTGGAATATTACTGTCAGATAATGACTGTCAGGATGCGTTCCCCCTGTTCTAAATGGTCAAATTTAGTGATATCAGCCTGAAAATCGTATCTGTTGTGGGGAAATAAGTCAGCAGTATGAATTTCAAAGATGTGTGAGCCTCCTTTCCTATGGAACAGAGGGGGAACAGTATCTGACAGTATTATGAATGAGCACACTTCCTTCCAAAAGTCCATAACATTCAAAATGAAAAGTCTCTCACAAAAATAATATTTTTTATTGATAGAAATCTACAATACAACATCTTCAGATAAAACTCGCTAAAGAAAGTCAGTTTTGAACCTTAGCTCTCTCCAAAGTGCCTCTGTGGTACGAGCACAGCAGCTCGTGGGCGAGCTTTTTGTGTACGCGCGCTTCCTTCGCTCTTCGGGTAATTTCGGACGGGGGCGTGGACTAGGGGAAACACATCTCGACGGGGAAACCGATCTCGACACAACACCGGAAGTAGGTTCGCGGCTGTTTATAGCGTCGTCAATATCACAATTTGACCACAGGGTGGCAGTATTTAACAAACTAAGGAAAGATGTAGAAAATAATACATTTCTTACGGAAGGCAGAACACATTTCTTACGGAAGGCAGAACAGATATCTATATCATATAATATATGTTATCATGGCCAAAAGCTGTGTGCGCCTCCAGACGATTCTCAAACGACTGCGTTGGGTTCTCCAACGTCTTTGGTTCTTCCACTTCCACATCAATCTGAAGTAGACTGAACCGTGACATGGAGGAGAAAGGGTATGTTGCCCGCGATTGTCTCCCGCCGGAGCCCCGTTGTGAGGCACCACCGCCTCGGAAGCGGGCAGCGTGCCTCGCGGCGGTGGTGCTTCGTGGCGGTGGTGCCTCGTGGCAGCGGGCAGTTTCTCCGGTGGGAGAAAATGGCGGGCAACAATCCCTTTCTCCTTCATTTAGCGTTTCATGTACTGCAAGGAGGCAAAGCCCAAGTTCCTTTCCCCCAATTTCTTCTCAACCATGGCTGAGATAACACCCACTACAAGTCTCATTGTGGAAATACCAGAGACGTCAGAGAACAGAGGCGCTGTTCTGTCTGGCGCACGCCGCGCACCTTAGCATATGTGTCTATTTCTTAGCGAGCGGAACCTAGTTTATGACAAAAATCCAACAATTGATGGCATCAAGTGAGCTATTGTTTGGAGTATAGAATATTGCGTTATTTAACATGTACATGTACATGTTCATGAATAAAAAAAGGATATAAGCATGCATGTTACAAAAAATAAATAATGGCCACAGGCCATGAAAGTTCATGAAAGGTGTGAAAGGGTCTTTGTGTGGTAGATGAGGGTGCAAAAGGAAATAGTCCAAACAAAAAGGGGAATCTGCCTCACTCTGAGGACCCGTGAGAATGGAAACAACAGGGATGTGTCCCAAATACACGAGAACGCGCAAAGGAAACAAAAAATGCTTGTAGAAAGAAAGGTCCATTCAGCTCCACAAACTACAGTTGTTTATTAAATAAATATCCATATGTAAGATGAATGAAAGGAATATAAAATACATATTTAATGTTAGGCAAAATAAACACAAATATGGGAACAAAAGTGTGCTATAATAGATTATGGGCAGCCAAAGTGCTTCTTGCAAAGGAACTGTCGTTTATATTATCTAAAAATTATTAAAACAATTAAGGTAAGGATATGATTAATCCTTACCATTATGACATACAGTTGGAGGATTAGGGTTATGAAATTCAGTTATGGTTAGGACATATGGGTTTAATATAATATGTGAATAACCTCATCCAGACTATTTGAACTATGACAAGTAACAGCAACATAATGCTGCACACAGGATCCACGATCCTCCAGCGACCAACACACGGCCAAATAAAGTTGGATTAAATTCTTTTAGATTCTAGCACCTCTAGGGGCCAAACGAAAGACAAAAGAGGTAGGTTTTCAGCATTGAATTGACTATCTCGGTAGAGTCAGCTTCCCTGATTACAGGTGGCAGAATGTTCCCTAGATTGGATGCTCGATAGGAGAATGCTCTGTTTCCTGCTGAAGGCCAGCTCCCGAAAACCAGAGGGGCCGCGAAGGACTAAAGGGTATAATAAGGTCCTTCAGATAGGATGTTGTTTATTACTGCAAGGATTTACAGATAAGCAGCAGCAACATACAATCTGATCTGGCAGTTATTGGGAACCAGTTGAGAGAAGCTCAAATGCTGATTCTCTCTTTCTTTCTGACTCTCTCTTTTTCTTTCAGACTTTCTTTTTCTATCTCTCTCTCTTTCTCTATCTCTTTCTCCCAATGATTCTCTCTCTCTCTCTCTCTCTCTCTCTCTCTCTCTCTCTCTCTCTCTCTCTCTCTCTCTCTCTCTCTCTCTCTCTCTCTCTCTCTCTCTCTCTCTCTCTCTCTTTATTTCTATCTCTCTTTCTCACACAAATTTTCTTTCTCTAATCTGACCTCCTCCTCTCTCCTGTATAAAGGATTCTCCCTCCCTCGCTCCTCCTCTATCTCTTTCTCCCACTCTATCTCTTACTCCCTCTCTATCCCCTCCCTCACTATCTCTATTATATTATGGTGGTGGTATAGTCTGACTGTCAGCAGAGTTAACGAGAGAAAGAGAGAGTGAAAGAGAGAGACAGAGATAGAGAGAGAGAATGAATACTTAATTCTTTCACCCACAGTAGGACATTCCTTGAGTGTGTGTGTGTGTGTGTGTGTGTGTGTGTGTGTGTGTGTGTGTGTGTGTGTGTGTGTGTGTGTGTGTGTGTGTGTGTGTGTGTGTGTGTGTGTGTGTGTGTGTGTGTGTGTGTGTGTGTGTGTGTGTGTGTGTGCGTTGTTCTGTAGACTGCTAATGTAACATTGTCACGCTACTCTACATTTTGCAGATCTTGCATCATATATATATATTTTAACTTGAACTTGTAATGGTCTGGGATTCTGATAATTCTACTACTACTATTACTACTACTACTACTACTTCTAATAATACTACAACCACTACTACAAACTAATAATAAATAGTGCCTTTACAGTGATGGAACATAGTTATAAAAGATTGAATCATGGCCGTTTTATGCTTATAAAAACATCACATTCTTCCACCTAATGAATAGTCAGATTGCTAGGTCCCTCTCAAACAATACGAGTTATGTATCAAGGCAAACAACATATATTCACGTTTCCAGACCAAACAACCTATAATTCCATCCATGAGTTACATTCTTAGGGACCTGGAAATCTGAGTATATTTTAATGCACTTTGAGAATCATATGCAACCCTACTATCAAATACATTATGTTTGTTTACTGTCACATTGACATTGACTGCCACACCAGAATTTACAAGGCAAAGTGTGGTGAGATAATAAAATGGTAATAAATCAACTTGTGCTTGTAAAGAGGCCGGTTATCATTAAAGCTCCTGTACATGACAGAGGTCGCTGGTCTCAGTGAACAGCAGCGATCTGCCAATACGGTCGCTTTTGTCCAATCGTCTGTAGAAGTACCAAACACAGTGGCAGAAGGATGCCGTCCTCTGGGCTGCTGGTGTTCCTGCTGGTGCTTCATGCCAACTTAAAGTTCAGGTGAGTCCTTCAGCTTTATATTCACCAGAGGCATTTACATTTATGGAGAGAAAGACCCTTTATAGAGTAAGTGCTTTGGTTTGTGGATGTCAATCGTTCTGTCACCTAGTTGTTAACAAGTGAATGCATCAAGACCAATATGTTCTTCGATCTCCTCTCAATACTTATTTCATCATGTCATGTTACATTAGGGTTATTGATATTCATGGTCTGCCAAAGTTCATATAACTCCAATAAATAGTAGGACCAAAGTCAAAACTGAGGTAGGCCTACCTTGATGTGGTTTTCAGCCTTTTCATTATAAGGAATACCATAACGAATATAAGAATTATGCAATGTAAAAACGTTGTAATCTTTTAAATGTTATAAAATGTTAAATTAAAGCAACATTAATGTTTTCTGTTCTGCTACATTTAAATATGTGATTTGAAGATTAACCACACGTGATATGTTTAATAATAATGTGAACTTTCTGTTTGATGAAAGTTTGTCGCTGGGAGTTTCAGAGAGGATATGGAATTACAACTACACCAGATATCATCCTATGGATGAGGTAAGAAATACCTTTAGCATGTTAAACAGCCGGTAAGGTACACCTGATACCACACTATAGAACATGTAACGTACACCATGGTCAACTATAGAACAGGTAAGGTACATCTGGTACCGCACTATAGAACAGGTAAGGTACACCTGGTACCACACTATAGAACAGGTAAGGTACACCTGGTACCACACTATAGAACAGGTAAGGTACATCTGGTACCACACTATAGAACAGGTAAGGTACACCTGGTACCACACTACTGTATAGAACTGGTAAGGTACAACTGGTACCACAATATAGAACAGGTAAGATCTCTATCTCTCTCTCTCTCTCTCTCTCTCTCTCTCTCTCTCTCTCCCTCTCTCTCTCTCTCTCTCTCTCTCTCTCTCTCTCTCTCTCTCTCTCTCTCTCTCTCTCTCTCTCTCTCTCTCTCTCTCTCTCTCTCTCTTTCTCACTCTCGCTCTATGTCTCTCTGTAGATCTCCAGTTGGATGGACAGTGTGGAGGAGCAGAACCCTAAGCTGGTGACCTCCCTTGTCTACGGCCAGACATTCGAGAAGAGAGACATTAAGCTACTCAAGGTTTGTTGTTGAAATACAGCTTGAATCACAGTCGGAAGGTACTGGAGTTAATGAAAAAGTCCCCAAAATCACCACCAGGTCTGAAGTTGATCAGCCATTTAAAATTTGATAAACTACTGACATCACAAGAGTGAGTTTCCACCCAGATTTGAACAGAGAGATAGATCAGTGTACCGGCTTACCAGTTGGTACAGCCCTCAGGGAGGAGACCGGGTAGTTGATACAACCATCACACATCTGGGTGGCGCCTGTTATGTTATGTCACTAGTGGTTTGATCATGAGTGTGCTTTTAGTGGTTGTGTGACTGAGGTTCTGGTCTCTCCAGTTTGGTCTGCCGGATCCCGGGGGTCTGGAGAAGAAGGCGGTGTGGGTGGACTGTGGGATCCACGCCAGAGAGTGGATCGCTCCAGCCTTCTGCCAGTGGTTTGTTAAAGAGGTACACATGCAGGGAGCACAACCAAACAGTGGTTCAGCCTACAAACCCAGATACACAACATATATACACACTAGCGGGGGCAGGCCAGGTCTTCTAGTAGTTGACTTCAAGCAGAAAGGTTCAGGGTTTGAACTCCAATGTTCCTGAATGACAAGCATCTGACATTGACTGTTAGTAACCTGGGTTAAATCCATCTGCTACATGACTATATAGCCAACTGCAAATACTGAATTCTGCGTACATACAAATGTATAGATACAGTCCTCACACATGCTTTTTCTTTTTAGTATGAATCATTTCAATATTAATAAGGGCTCCTCTTCAGATTTTACAGTCCTACAACGAAAGTGACGTGAGGCTGACCAAGTTTCTGCAGAAGATTGACCTCTATGTGACCCCTGTGCTCAATGTGGACGGATACATGTTCTCCTGGACCAATCAGAGCGTGAGTTTCACAATGAGACACAAAGAAGATTTTACTAAAACAGGGTTAAATTACCTATCGCATGACCAAGGATCCATTTGTGTGTGTGTGTGTCTGTGTTTGTGTGTGTGTGTTTGTGTGTGTGTATGTGTAGACTCGTCTCTGGAGGAAGTCCAGGTCCCTCCCTCCTCAAGGCTGTGGTTGCCACGGCGTCGACCTTAACCGAAATTTCAATGCAAACTGGGGGAGTGAGTAGTAAAGTTACTATAATGTGACTGCTTCGATTGCTACCCTAATCACGGTTGCTGTGGCAACACCCTGTTGCCACAGCAACCGTGATTGGGGTAGCAATTGGTGTTTGCGTAGAGTAGTCCAATGTTGCGTGTAGCCAGGTGTGTAGTATGTATTCAGGTGTAGGGCTGTATGTCAGATAATGTGTGGTCCATTCTGTTGGAAAAGCTCTTTTTGAATAAAGTTTGACTGATGGTTGACGGACGATGCTCTGTTTCCAGCGGTGGGTGTGTCAACTGACTGCTGTTCCAACACGTACTGCGGCGTGTCTCCAGCCTCTGAACCCGAGGCCAAGGCAGTGACGGACTTTGTTGGTGAGTATTTAAAGTCGTTATATCATGGCCCCGGGTGTGACTGTGATTAGCCATTACAAGACCTTTGAAAATCCCCCTTTTCCAATGTGCCATAATGTCACCCCATTAATACAATGACTGGACTGGAGCAACAGGTGTCTGCAGGATAAACCTCACTCCTCACGCCTTAAGATCGTTCTCACCGCTGACCTGGATGGCTGCGTTCAAGTAAAAGCGTCTCCGAGACCTAGGGTACCCGGTTTGAGCCCCTAGTGCTTAGTGGGGGTGCCATTGGAGAACCGTTACATACTGCTCCATATACATATCGCCTATCTTTGCATGTTAGCCCTACAATAGTTAGCATGTTAGTTACAAACTCTAGCTAATCGTGTATGCTCTCTCTTTCTCTATTTAAGGTACTAGGGTGGATCAGTTCTTGCTCTCTCTTTCTCTATTTAAGGTACTAGGGTGGATCAGTTCTTGCTCTCTCTTTCTCTATTTAAGGTACTAGGGTGGAACAGTTCTTGTGCTACCTGACCATCCACTCCTCTGGTCAGCTGATCCTCCTGCCTTATGGACACCCCCAGATAACAGCCCCCAACTACGAAGAGCTGGTCTGTATGTGTGTGTGAGTGTGTGTGTGTTGATGTGTGTGTGTGTGTGTGTGTGTGTGTGTGTGTGTGTGTGTGTGTGTGTGTGTGTGTGTGTGTGTGTGTGTGTGTGTGTGTGTGTGTGTGTGTGTGTGTGTGTGTGTGTGTGTGTGTGTGTGCGTGCGTGCGTGCGTGCGTGCGTGCGCGTGTGTGGTGAAGGAGATCTTTATGCATGTGTGTGTGTGTATTTGTCTGTGCATGTGCGTGTGTGTATATTTTGGTGCGTGGTGTGTCTATTGTTGAAGCAGATTGTAGTAATACTGTACTACAGTAAGTTGTAGTAACATGTTGCAGTGATACTGTGTACTGTGTTGGTGGACCCAGGTGTCAGTGGGCAAGGCAGCAGCCTCTGAGATGAAGAAGTTATACGGAATGGAGTACAGGGTTGGAACATCTCCACAAATACTGTGTAAGAACAAACACAAACCCATCACCCAACACATGGTGATGGACGGGTCAAATCAACCAATCAGATCAACGGAAGCCGCCATGTTATTTTTAGACATAACAGTCGCTTCTAATTGCGTCACACCTAAACCCACCTCAAAACCAACGCTGATTGGCCGGTCATTTATCGATCAGCTCCAAAATTTCTCCATCGAAGGTTACCAGACTGATCTGCGAGTAAATACAATGGAGCTCGCGAGATCAGGATGGTTTCACGAGGCTACTGTGGGGCACAAACACAGAAGATAACAAAGTATACTTATTAACACAGCAATAAACAACGTGTGCAAATCCAAGGCCATCTGCCTCGTTCCCACACTCACTGCAGCTTAACTCCTCAAAGACCACAAAAATATCTATCCTTCCTCCTCTCTCCTCCCTTTCTTCCATTCCCCTCCTCCACTCTCCTCCTCCTACTTTCCTCACCTCCTGCTCTTCATTCCTCTCTCCACCTCCTCCGTATTCAATAACTACCCCTCCTCCTCCTCATCCTCCACCCCCTCCTTCTACCCTCTTCTTCCTTCCCTCCTGCCCTCCTTCCCTCTCCTCCTCCCCTCCTTCATTCTCCTCCTCCTACACCTCCTGTCCTCCACTCCATTCTCTTCTCTCCTCCGTATGCTCCTCTCCATTTCACCCCCTCCTCCTCTGCTCTGATCAGATGCTAACTCCGGGTCCAGTAGAGACTGGGCGAGGCTGCTGGGCATTCCCTTCTCCTACACCTTTGAGCTGAGGGACAAAGGTGAGTCTGAACACCAAGTACATAACACACCACGTCCACTAAGGTAAATGCAGCCATGCAGGAATGCCGGGAAACGTATACGTTGAAATCTATTTACCGTTAAATCTATAATATAAAGTATATTTATATCTCAATTTATTTATATTTATACAAGCCATTTGTAACAATTTCCATGCCACACTCCAACTAGGTGTGTTTTACTGGGCTCCTCCATAACAAGGACGCAGGGTGGTGGTGTTTGAACTGGTTTATTGCGTACTTTGAGACAAATTATACTGAGAAGGAGGTGTAGCATGATGCCATGCAGGAGAGTGTGTGTGGTGACCGCTGGTTAACCTGTGAGCTTTGATCTGATCAGTCAATGCACAACAGGTGTGCAGCCTCTCCCGGCCCAAGTCCAATCAGTCTGACTCGGGTCAGGTGAGGCTGCTTAAACCAGCCGTCAATCCACACACACTCCACCACCATTGTTTTGTTCTCTAAATATCACATTCAAATGAAATAGAGTTACTGATGATCCAGTTTGAGTATATTTTCGATTTAAAGATCTCTCTTTGTGTCTGATAAGATAAAATAATATAAGCCGACTGGAAATATGGTTGTTTTTAAACATCTTCTTCGTTCTGATAATCCAGAGTTTAAACAGCTTTGCTTGGTTCTGATATTCCAGGTTCATTTTTGAACATCTGACCCTGTGTGTGTGTGTGTGTGTGTGTGTGTGTGTGTGTGTGTGTGTGTGTGTGTGTGTGTGTGTGTGTGTGTGTGTGTGTGTGTGTGTGTGTGTGTGTGTGTGTGTGTGTGTGTGTGTGTGTGTGTGTGTGTGTGTGTGTGTGCGGATAACCTCTTCCAGGGGAGTTTGGCCACCTGCTCCCAGAGGATCAGATCAAGCCCGCCTGTGAGGAGGCCTACGTGGGGGTCACCTCCATCCTCTCCTACGTGTACGACAAGAACTTCCCTAACGACAAACTGCCCACCGCCGCCGCCACCGCCTGCGTGCACGCCACTGGGCTCATCGTCATGACGACACTGGCTACACTCCTCGTTACGTTGGGATCTGTGTGAGACGGTTTGGAATCGAAATCGGGTTTGGAATCTGTAATCGGAATCACAATGTGTATTATTGCTGAGTTGGTTTACCCATACATGGAATTTGGGTACATGTTAGTGCAAGGAAAAAGTACAAAGTAAAGATAATGTAACTGTATGGTAATTGTAATTGTAAAATAATAATAAAATATTTTGGGTGAGTGGGCGAATGGTTGGAAAATGGTGATAAATATCAAAGTATCAAGTAATCAAAGAATAAGTACAATAGGATGATCTGTCTTTCTCCCATTTCTCCCAAATGCTCATATCAGTGCGATATTTAAGCATGAAATATTTCAACCGTATTAATGCCTAACACCATCTAGTGTAGATTATTGTTTCTCTGATTAAGACTTTCTAGATCAAAGTTGATCATTGGCACTGATAATTATTATCTGGAATATGATTGTTTATTTATTGTCCTTATCATGTAAACTATTTATAACAGCTCAAATCCATGCTATTCATTAATAGATTCTAACATTGCATAAACATTTGATTACTTCTTGTAGCTTATGGAAATAAAATATGTTCCAAAACAAATGAAAAAGAAACTAGTGCCGTTTCCTTACAGCAGGGGGCGCTGATGCTCCACCTTTCCTGACGTGAGAGTCGCTACTCTTGGTTGAATATTACTTTCTCACACCAAGTGCTATTTCTAACGAGAAACACCCGGAAACACCAGCCTTCATCCATGGAAACTAAACTAGTTAAATTACATTGAAATGTGAATTGTGAGATGACCTAGTGCTCCACGTCTTGCAGGAATAAAGTGAGTAAATTACAGTCTCCCTATATTCCTCTCTGAGTAAATTAAGCCCAGTTCAGGCAATGTGTCAAATGAAATGTAATAAACAACTTATTTTATCCTTATTAGCCTACATCCAACTATACATTTTAGCCGAATTCATTCATAACAAAAATAACAGTATTTCAAAATTACTGACATTATGTTCAAAAGTTCCTTTACAAATCAAGTCCTCTTGGCTGTCTGGAGGCTATCTTGATAAAGGCTCAGATTGATGATGGACAACACAAATCCGTTGGTTGATAGTGATGCTGGAAGCAGCCAAGAGGAGCTCTATCCCTTTTCTCACTTTCTTTACACACAAACACACACACACACACACACACACACACACACACACACACACACACATACACACACACTCTTTCTCTTATTGTGTTAATCTTTGCTCCATTGTTGTATCTTATCTCCTACTGATTTCTCTCTCTCTCTCTCTCTCTCTCTCTCTCTCTCTCTCTCTCTCTCTCTCTCTCTCTCTCTCTCTCTCTCTCTCTCTCACTCTCTCTCACTCTCTGCTATTGACAGTGACATTGACTTAATGCAGCTGCATAACTTATGTGGGGTTGAATGATGGAACAGGGAATGGACTGTTCCCCTAAGCTGTGTGTGTGTGTGTGTGTGTGTGTGTGTGTGTGTGTGTGTGTGTGTGTGTGTGTGTGTGTGTGTGTGTGTGAATAATGTATGGGACTGGCGGGGGAAAGAGTGATATTTCAGCCCACATAAAAACCTCAACTGGACAAAAGAGAGAAAGGGACAGGTCATTAGGGAACCGGGAGAATGAACACACACACACACACACACACACACACACACACACACACACATCCACACACACACATATATGCACAACATGTTGGCATGCCTATTCCATCCCATCAAAAACAATATATATTTATTGCCTGATCTCTTACTCGCATACAAATAACAGGCACACACACACACACACACGCACACACACACACACAAACCGTACATACACTAACATGTGCACTATATTGCTCTTTCTCCCACGCACAGACACACAATAAAACTGCAAGAGTGCCGCAGATCGAAATTGATTTCAATTCACAAAGCCGAAGTCTGGATGTTACAGATATCACCTGCTCATCATTGGCCTGTGTGTGTGCGTGCGTGCCTGGCTGTGTGTGTGTTTATGTGTGTGTCTAGGGGAGAGAGGGAGGCGGTAGCTGTGCTTTAGGCGAACTACAGTATAAATCATGGAGATAAAGACAGATATGAAGATGAAGTGTGTGGGCGGTACTCTGCAAAGGTTAGAAGGCTGGAGAAAAACAAGAACATATCTCACGCGTCCATTTAGAGGGAGGAAGAAGAAACGCTGCGCAAGACAAACACACGGCCGAGGCGTCGATAAAGGACAGGAAAAACTGAAAATATGAAGCGATACATCTGAGTAAAGTCTCTATAACAAACGCCATAAGTGATTGATGTCTTTCAGGGAGAGCAGATAGAACCTATAGCTTCGCCCACCGCCAACCCGGCGTACACATTTACATATTTATGCTCTGTTATTGCGCCATAACGAGCGAGTCGGGGGGAGCGGCGGCCATTTTGTGTGCGAGGGTGACACGATGGATGTGTCGGGGGTGCCAGTCGGGGTGGTGAGAGAGAGAGAGAGAGAGAGAGAGAGAGAGAGAGAGAGAGAGAGAGAGAGAGAGAGAGAGAGAGAGAGAGAGAGAGAGAGAGAGAGAGAGAGAGAGAGAGAGAGAGAGAGAGAGAGAGAGAGAGAGAGAGAGAGAGAGAGAGAGAGGGAGAGAGAGAGAGAGAGAAAGAGAGAGAGAGAGAGAGAGAGAGAGAGAGAGAGAGAGAGAGACGGACAAGCCGCCTGTGGCCAAATGGAGATATCCGTCTCGCTAAGCCCTTTTTTATGGCGCCGCGGTGCAGTGAAAAATCCTGATGACAACACATTTTGTGCTCTGTCGAGACGAACACAGAAAAAGGGGACGGCGGCTGACAGATGGAGCACGGGGCAGCTGAGGGGAGAGCATTTCCAGAGCGGGGAATGTGTTTATACTGGTTGAGAGATGATGTGATGCTGTAATGCTCTTCAAGGCGTTTAAAGGGGCTGGGGTTTTGGCCTGGCGGTCTTATTAACATGATGGTGACGTTATGGACTCCTCTGACTTGACTTGTGGATAGAAAGCCAACGCACTACGACTGAGCTAGTGGGCCGTTCAACCTTGTGGACCTTTGGAACTTTCACGGTTAAAGGGGGATATTGCTATGCTGAGTGAGTGTGTCTGTCTGTGTGTGTGCGTGTGTCCATGGGTGTGTGCATTGCTTATATGTTGTGTTTCCCTCCCACGATAAATAGGATTGTGTGTGTGCGCTTGCTTGTGTGTGTGTGCAAGCTCCCATAAAAAAATAGCATTGTGTGTGTTTGTGTGTGTCTATGAGGAGTTGAAATGTGACATGTCTTTATATGTGTTTGTGTGTGTGTATGTGAGTGGTTATTGTGTGCGTGTGTTTGTTAGCTCCCATTAAAAACGTGCATTGTGTGTGTGTGTGTGTGTGTGTGTGTGTGTGTGTGTGTGTGTGTGTGTGTGTGTGTGTGTGTGTGTGTGTGTGTGCATGTGTGTGTGTATGGCCTACTCCCTCTGATCAATGCACACGACATCACTTCTGAAACAAACTGCCACGCACAATCAATAACAGCGATAGCATTGCTGTATAACAGTCACTATAGATCAATGAGGATGGGTTCTTCATCCGTATGTCATAATCATTACTACAGCCAGTCAATAACCGCCACACACCATGATGGTTGTAGCGTGGGCGTGTGTGCTTGGGCGTGTGTGTCTGTGTTTGTGTGTTTGTGTGTTCATGCAGAACAGACAAGAAGAGCAGACACCGTACGTCCACACCGTACGTCCACACTCACAAAGTTTCGCTGCGAATATTTCTGTTCGCTTTGGTCGCTCAAGTCGCTCATGACGTACAATTCAATTATGCAGACGCATTTAAAGGAGCCATCTGCTTTTAGTACAGACAGCCATATCAAAGAGTTAATACACTTTGGCCATATTGCCGAGACGGTTTTGCTTGTTGGATAAAGTGCTTCGACAACAGTGATTCCCCCCAATATAAAAAAACTCCTAAAATGTAGGCTAATTACAACCGAGAACAAAAAACCCTGCGTGCTGTAGTAGGCTAGTTAAAATATGTTTCACTGATCTCCATCTGCACTCATTCGTCGCACTCAAAACAAATAGACATTGGCGCACATGGCTAATTTGCATACGTGCACAGGACTGGTTGGCTCCGCAAAGCAAATAATGGAACATATCTATCTATCAACGCGTGTCTATTTTTAATGTGATGTATTGTTTGTATGTCCAGTCAGACTTGTTCTGTGTGGTCTTGTAGGCTACTGTCCTGTGTGGGCCGAACCACCTAAATGGATTCCCGACGATTTGTGTCGTTTGGTATTAATAAAGACTTGACTAGGCTATCTATCTATCAGACTATTTAATTAAGAATTATTCACCTCAGGCTCCGTGAATAGTGGGGAATAGAGGGATAAAAGACAATAGATATATTGTCATTTATCCCTCGTCTTGTCGATTAGTTTGTTTATGTGACGATTTCAAAAACTTTTTGGGTTTTGTTTAAAGCATGCTACACGCGATTGGTTGGTTAGATTGGTGGCATGGAAAGCAAATGAAAATGATTCCCGCTTAAATACGAACGTTCTAGATGTATAAATACTCCCGCTTATCATCACTTGGTATCCAAACCACTATGGCGTTTCGATCTCTGAACTGAAAAAGGGTTGGGTCGTACAACACCGGGTGCCCAGTTACAGCCGCGATTAATACTTCAGCCGACATTTTGTTCAGTGAGTGAATAAAGGTAGGTAGGAACCAAAGTGCCTGCCGGTGTTCCCTGGGATCCACGCAAGCGAAGAGCGTCTACATTCCGATTGGCTGTCAGTGTTTGGCCGCTGAAGCGCGTCATAGTCATTTGCATAAAGTTAAAACGTTTTCAACTTTTTTTTGACGCTCTGGTCGCTCAACTTTGGCCGCTGGTAGCGTTGGTCGCTTTGGTCGCTTTGGTCGCTCTTGCCCATAGAAAGTGAATGACTTCCGGCGATTTGGTCGCTCAATTCGCTTCTGGTGTGGACGTACAGGGGAGACAGAAGAGGACGTGTGTGTATCGGTGAAGAGCACGGTGGTGTGACACCTGGGTGTGACCTCAGTCAATATCATCTGTGACGGAACCATGTTAGGACCCCATACTAGACCCCCTACTCCCTTCCTTCCTCGCTGGTCTTTTATAGGCATGGTACCCCTCACACTGGGAATGTGTGTGTGTGTGTGTGTGTGTGTGTGTGTGTGTGTGTGTGTGTGTGTGTGTGTGTGTGTGTGTGTGTGTGTGTGTGTGTGTGTGTGTGTGTGTGTGTGTGTGTGTGTGGTGGTGGGGGGGGGGGGGGTTGGGCAGTAGGAGGGGAGCTTCCTGTGATGTTCACAAACAGAAGACCCAGACACCCTCCTCACCAGGTACACACCCTCCTCCTCATCACCAGGTACACACCCTCCTCATCACCACCAGGTACACACCCTCCTCATCACCATCAGGTACACACCCTCCTCATCACCACCAGGTACACACCCTCCTCATCACCACCAGGTACACACCCTCCTCATCACCACCAGGTACACACCCTCCTCATCACCACCAGGTACACACCCTCCTCATCACCATCAGGTACACCCTCCTCATCACCACCAGGTACACACCCTCCTCATCACCACCAGGTACACACCCTCCTCATCACCATCAGGTACACACCCTCCTCATCACCACCAGGTACACACCCTCCACCGCACCTCTCTCAACCCAAAATAAACACCTAGATGTTCTGCCGTATCGTTGCAATTAACTAGCTGAGACAACCCTTTGGTTGTTCCACACCAAAGGGTTGTCTGAGTTATTTGATTGCATTGATACGGCCAAACAGGTGGGTGTGTATCTTCTAGCTTATTCTGGTGAAATCCTCAGGGTGGACATGTCGCTCTGCTATTTTCTAATATAAGAGAGTACTGCCTCATATGTGGGATCGCTGAAAACTTGAACCATTGACGCCATTATTCCGGGATTTGCGTTCTCCAGTCTGATTTGGAAGAATGACGTCAAGTGTCCAACCTTTTCCTGGAAACCGGGTTGTAGCTGCAGACCGCAATTCTTTTTTACGACACACGAATGAAGCAGTGTGACGTGTGAGTGAACAGTTGCCCATTAATGAAAATTGTATAGTTCACAACGTAGCTTATCCTAGAATCAACCTCTTTGATGTTTTAGTATCATATATTTAAGTGCCAGTGAACCCAAAATCTTTTTTTTTGTTTTAAACTTGAAAGTATGACCTAATCTATGCCCTTGTTTCACTTTTTTTAAGTAACATAATACATACCTAAATTATTTTGCAGAAATACCGTTGTTTGAGCCATACTCCGCCAAACAGTAAGCCAAGGTTGCTCCAGACTCCAGTACTGGGGCATAAAGCCTGCCCTCTCCTCCTAGGACTCTCAGCACAACACATATTTTTTTATCACATGGTGTAGGATTGGGCACTGACATCTTTAAATTACAGTACTACTTTTTTACGTTACAGTGCCAAAATGGCATTTTCAAGATGCGAGAAGTCTTGAAGATGCATAAATTCATGAATGTGTTCAAGGATATACGAAGGTTACAGTTACTGTGTCTCTGGAGGTAATTCCAATCAGCATGTTTCACTACTTTATGATAAACTGACCAGAGCAAGGAACATAGTATGACTCAGTGGTTGAATGTGTGTGTGTGTGTGTGTGTGTGTGTGTGTGTGTGTGTGTGTGTGTGTGTGTGTGTGTGTGTGTGTGTGTGTGTGTGTGTGTGTGTGTGTGTGTGTGTGTGTGTGTGTGTGTGTGGCGTGGGGGGGCTCGTGTGTGCCTGTATGTGTGTGAGACTGTGTATGAGGTATGAGTATCAGTGAGCATGTGTTTGAGACTGTGTGTGGGGGGCAGTAATATGTTTGTGATGAATTGGATCTAATGGCTTTATAGATCCACATTCCACATGTTGATTTATAGCAGGCAGCACTGAGTAATGAGTATGTATGCTGGTGCACACGTATTTGTGTGTGTGTGTGTGTGTGTGTGTGTGTGTGTGTGTGTGTATGTGTGTGTGTGTGTGTGTGTGTGTGTGTGTGTGTGTGTGTGTGTGTGTGTGGGGGGGGTCGGGGGGGGGGGGGGGGGGATCTGAAAAGATATTGAGAATCCATTCATCAGTCATGATTAACAGCAAAGTCATACTAGCTAAACCATCTCTTCTCTCTCTCTCTCTCTCTCTCTCTCTCTCTCTCTCTCTCTCTCTCTCTCTCTCTCTCTCTCTTGCTCAGTATCTCCATCCCTCTTCTCCTCTTTCCCTCTCACTCTCTCTTTCTCTCTCATCCCCTCTCTATATTTGTTTACATATCTTTTCTCCATGCTGCTCTCTCTCTTGCTCTGTTTCTCCATCTCCAACAACACAAACAAACTGAGATGCTAAACTCCACATGATTAAAAGTGATGATTATAATGGGGAAGTTATTAAAAACAAGATGACATTTGACATTGGTATTTTCCGGCGAGGTAACGTCCTGCATTACTACACCGTGCCTCTAGATGGCACTGTTGGTCTGGCGCTCATTACCACTGACAGAGTGTTAGTTTAATGAACGCTGTAGCTCACTGGCAGCTTCTCCATGGCTGTGTTGTTTAGTGTGTTGTCGTGAATAGATTGTTTGTGGTTTGTTGAACATGTGATTCATTAGCCTGGAGATTGTACTAGAGTTTGGTGTGGTGATTTTAATGGTGCAGAACATATGGTTGTTGTGGAAGGGTATGTGTGTGTTTGTGTGTGTGTGTGTGTGTGTGTGTGTGTGTGTGTGTGTGTGTGTGTGTGTGTGTGTGTGTGTGTGTGTGTGTGTGTGTGTGTGTGTGTGTGTGTGTGTGTGTGTGTGTGTGTGTGTGTGTGTGTGTGTGTATATCCTAAATATATCATCACAAGATGTTTAAAAGGGACATAGTGAAGTGATTATTGTATACTATATGTAATACTCTCCATTCCTTTTAATATTGATGTGAGTCTAATCCAAAGAAAAAAATTATCTGCATTTTTTTTTTGTTTCTAAATGCTGTGGTCCACCTTAACTGTGTGCATAAGAAGACAAATAGAAGAGCGAAAAAAATGTAAGTGCCTACCAGCTCATCCAATTAGAATTGGATGAGCTAACTAACACACTAACTAACACTTCCGAAGATACATTGCTTCCATAGCATGAGAGTAGGCCTATTTCATATTGTTGGTGGTTTGAACATTTTGAATTATAAGTGATCAACCTGTTCTTAATGGTAGGTATAGTTACCCTTTTGAAACAATGGTAACGATACCTTACCCATATTTCTGTTGAAGCAAATATAGAAGCAATCAATAGAAATATATCCATATTTCTATAGAAGCCACTAAGTGGTAGCGTGACCATGGAAATCAAAATCCTGGGGAGAATCCTAGAACATTTAATAAATATTATTATTACTGCATCAAGTTAGTTTGAAGACTGTCTCTGTCTATCTTGCCGATTCTCACATTGTATGGCATGTGTCAAAGTGTTCAAATAATGTTCTAATATCCAAAACTAACTGCCATTACCTCAGCTGCAGTGTTGACTTGAAGCGTTCTGGGACTGAGGGATGTCTCGAGTCTCGAGCCCTTCCCTATCTATTTGTGTTTATCCCTTTGAAATCTCTGGGTTCACAAATATATATTTTTTGTGTTTAACTAAAATGTAATCATAAAGATAACTAAAAACTTAGAATTTGAATACTGAAATGAAATTTGAATAATGATGAATGAATGTCTGGATATTTCAGTATTCTGGCTCAGCACTAGTGTGTACACAGTTGTACCCAAGATATTTCTTAAACAGATTAGATAATTCTTTGTCTGGAAAATGTAACTCAATTTAGAAAAACCCTTCCAGGAACAGTTCATGTGGATTCAACTTTATAAATTCAGCTCTGTTGACTCCTATTTACATTTTTCTGTTTCTAAGTTCCAGGCGTGAGGTGTGCGTGATTTGGCTGCGCTATAAATGTAACTGTTCGACAAAGTGTGACTTATATAGTGTTTTAATCCCTGCACATTGATTTCGCCCTCAAGCATGAAGACTCCAATCAGAAGGGTTGTTTCAACCGTACTTTCCAGTCAAAGTCAACCAGGCGCTAGTTTTCAATAGAGGAATAATTCCTAGATGAGGTCATACACTGGTGTATAGTGGATGCTTTTTGTATACAAATCACACAGACACAAACAACAATGCAGAAAAACACATGCATAAGCACGGGCAGGTAATCGACGCACGGACACACACACACACACACACACCCACACACACAGACACACACACACACACACACACACACACACACACAGACACACACACACACACACACATCACCCCTTTTAATCATGCTCAGAAGAAGAGGAAACTACTTTGGAAAACACACATGCCCACACACATGCACGCACACACACACACACAAACACAAACACACACACACACACACGTGCACCTCCCTCATTAGTTCAACCTTGCGATGCGCCATGCATACAGACTGCTGTTTAAGGCAGTGAGTGAAGTTGTCCCCTTTTCCATCACTAGGGTCAGGAGTAGGCTGACCCTCTATCGTAACGTTCTCTAGAGTTGCGGTCAGCAAACTGCGGGTCGTGAAAGGAAGACCATTTTTCATTTTATCAGGAGGATGCGTCATTGGTACATAATATATATATTAAAATCAATCTGGTGGTTCCTAACCAAGAGTACCTACAGGTGGTTGACGGCATTGTATGTATTATACAGTTTTGTATCCTCTGGATCGAAACCCTGGTCGACCTTTGACCTTTGATCCCAGTAGGGGGGGGGAGGGGGGGGCCGGAAGGTGAGCAGAAAGAGACAGAGGTGCGGGGGTGCCTCAGATGGATGATAGGGTGCTACGTGTGTCCTGGCTAATGTGTCCCCGGAATGCAACTCAATTGAAATCTCCATCCATTACACGTCCGTCTCGTTAGCAAGGAAGTCCACTGCGGCACGACAAAACTATTTACTTTTTAACTGAGATCGACTAGTAGTTATTATCTCTCTACCTGTCCCTCTGTCTCTCTCTCTCCCCCATGTCTTTTGCTTGATCTCGCTATCAATCTCTCTCCCTCACTCTCCTTATCTCTTCCTTTCAGTCATGCTGTCTCTATCGTTTGTCCTCTCTCTCTCTATCTCTCTTCTCTCTCTCTCTCTCTCTCTCTCTCTCTCTCTCTCTCTCTCTCTCTCTCTCTCTCTCTCTCTCATTCTCTCTCTCTCTCTCTCTCTCTCTCTCTCTCTCTCTCTCTCTCTCTCTCTCTCTCTCTATCTCACTCTCTCCCCACACTTCCATCGTGAAGCCATCTGTAACTGGCGTCTCTATGACGTAAACGAGTGATATGCTACAAACTTACACAGCTAAATGGGCACGTGTTCCCTAATTGAATTACTGCCATTTTCTTCCAATCAAGCAGAATTGTATTGAGTCAATTGGATTCCAGTGCGTAAAACTCACTATTAGTCATTAGTCATATTATCCCGCTTTTTCCCAGCTATTAACGTGTCACGAAGCACAACACTAATTAAAACCTTGCCATCCGTTACCCTTCTTCTCTAAATTTGTATTTCGGGGAAAAGAGAGAAAGGACAGAAATAAGGATCTTGTTCCCTGGCGTACATCCAGGGAGAGTGTGTTTCTCACGACTCCTTTCCAGTCGTAAAGCGCAGATTAAATTGGTGTTTTCTTTTCCTTCCTTTTACTTTAGAGTTAATTAAAACATAGTATTAAAGATGAACTGATATGGGAGCATTGAGCAAGCCACACACACACACACACACACACACACACACACACACACACACACACACACACACACACACACACACACACACACACACACACACACACACACAATGACACCGTTGTCAGTGACTTGATGTTGAAGCAATGTCAACAGTGGCTGATGTGTTTTAAAAACTGGTGATATATACAGGTAAGGCAAGCTTATTTGTAAAGCGCCATTCAAACACAAGGCAGTTCATAGCGCTTTACAAAGGAATATATCTCTTATAATAACAACAATTTAAAGTACATTAAAAAATCTAAGATGCAGACATACATTTTTATTAAAAGCTGCGACAAACAAATCTTTTCGAGGCCTGACTTAAAATAATAAATTGTTGAGGCAGACCTCACGCGTTCTGGAAGTTTATTCTAAGTTTTTATGGTGCATCAAAACGAAAAGTTGCTTCATGCTTGGTTCGAACCCGGGGAACGGTGAGCGGGCCGGGACCTGATGACCCATAACACACAATAAGATCACAGATGTGTTTTGGTCCTGACCCATTTAGTACCTAATACTATAATTATACTCCAAGGGATATTTGACTCAGTTATCTGTCAAATAGGAACCAACCGGTGCAGTGATCTCAGCACTGAGGTTAGTGGTCTGTTTTCTTCGTGTTAGTCTCAAACTTAAACTCTATCTGGAGCGCTGTAATAGGTTTTGTAGAGAGCTCTGTGCAAACATCACTTTTTAAGCTAATGTAATTTTGGCCGTTATTCTTGATAACAGCCAACTCAGTGCTGTGTTGAGGCCGGAATCCACACTGTTGGACACCAGAAATGTGTTGAGTCGTAGGTGTGAAGGAAAATCAATATGTTGTTTTCCTTTTCTTATTTTAGCTTTGGTTTCTCGTGTTCTGTTATGAAGCCCCCCTGTAGGTTAGCCATTAGGCCCAGTGTGAACTGAACAAAGGGGGGTAGGCTCAGGGATTGTAGCTCGTAATTGCCGGTCACAAAGAAGCAGAGAGCCCTTTGCAAGGACACAGGGATCTCTTTACCTTTAGGTAAATACTCCCCTCCTTTGATCTTAGGACATGGCTTGCCGGGGAAGGGGTGAAACTGTGATCAGGGCTCACTCTACCAGAGAGTAGACTGGTGTATACATCCATTAAGTAGGTGTATCGTACAACTATTGTTTACTTCTTCGCATTAAGAATTCTCATCTTTCCTAGAAGCACGACGCAGGAAGAAGTTGCTACGACAAAGGAAACAACTTTGTCAATGATTTTACTTAGAAACACTAGGTGGGATCATTGTTGACTCTCTGTAGTGTATCTTAAGCATTGCAATTTAAACCATTATTAAAGAAACGTGTCGGAAGTGCAGCAAGGCTACATGTAGAGGTTTTCAAATGCTGTGCGTCCTCACAGGTTTTACGGTCAATTGGATTCAATTGAGTCATCCAAGTCAGAATAGTTGTGTGTATATGTAGAGGTACACAAGTTATTTTTGATATGGAAGTACTGACACGTCTAATTTTTTGGAGCTTGTCGCTGAAAATAAGGCAAAATTCATTACTTGACCTAGCTGAAAGGATTATGAAAGCAACTGACACTGGAGGGTTAGGGTTTGTGTTTAGGGTTTAGTATTGGTTGACAGGGTCGAAAAAAAAAAGCGTTCTCTTGCTTTTTTATAATTTTATTGTGGATTTGTTGTTTTTCTCTGTGTGTACTGATGTACCTTGCAGTGGATGGGTCCTGTCACATGATGAGCCAATCCCAAATGATCCATAATAAACCAGAATTAATTGGCACTGTTGTCAGTGGAGTAATTCTATATTTCAACCACAAGCAATGCAGGGACAGTCAAACTCAATTCATACGATAAACCACAGTGTAAATTCATCACCAAAGTTTGATGAGTATTTTTGTGGCCTGTAAATGGTTGTATGTCAAACCCAAGGGATTGATTATAATATGTTAGCAAGATATTCAGAGAATGCAAACTTTCAAATGATATCTGGCTGCATTATTAAACAGGGAAGCTAAGATGGAAGATTAAATTGTTATCCTCAGGCCCTCTGAGTGGAATGTGTGTCAAAGGGCGATGGGCCATACAAATCAGTCTGAGTCCCCAGAACACATTACAATCACCAATAAGGTTGATCCCCCTGAGGCTACATGCTTTGAATAGCCAGGTAGATCCAAGTAAGATACAACTCTTTGAATCCTCTTTCAACAGGCTATGGCTCACTGACAAAAATCTGAACTTCAAACATAGCAAGACTGAACTTCAAACTTGCCAAGATTTTGTAAATAAAATCGTCTATCATTACTTCATTGTGAAAATAAGTGGGCGAGCTGATGTTGTTTATCATATGATTTCATAGTGTGTGTGTGTGTGTGTGTGTGTGTGTGTGTGTGTGTGTGTGTGTGTGTGTGTGTGTGTGTGTGTGTGTGTGTGTGTGTGTGTGTGTGTGTGTGTGTGTGTGTGTGTTCATTCTCCTATTTCTAGTTATAACAATGTTACTAAACCATATCTTCCATTCGCAACTATATAACATGATATTTAGCTCAACACTGTGTTCCCTGCTATAAAAGTGCACCCTGAATTGTCACATTGTCATTTGGGAAGTATTGTGGAAAGAACATTGTCGGCTATAGAAGAATGAAAACCGCATGATGATACTGTTGGTTGCATTAGCACATGAATGGCTTTAGACTGAATATAGGCAGCACGAAGAGATAAAGTAGAAAAGGTGACCTCAATAGAGTGGTAGCACACATATCTGATTCTGTAGAACAGTGGCCACAGTATAATGAAACCCAGATGACGGGATGGCCTATTGCAGATTGAAAACTATCTGGAAACAGTGATCACACTAAATCCTCTCTGTACCCGTGCACATCGGCACTGTGCTTATGCAAATCAGCACTGAGCACACACTATGCGATTTACTTATGCAATATATAAATGTAATATACAATATATCACTTTCTATATCAATCATTCTCTGTCTTGCTTAGTAAGTTGCTTATGACTAGGATAAAGTTGTGTGTTCAAAATTCAAAAGCTCTCAGCTCTTTCTCAGCTGTCAGAGGTCATTATGGTCTGTTTTCCTGTCTGATTGGTTGCTACGGTTACATATTGACACGGTCCTTCATTACTGATTATGGCTAAGTGCTTGGATGCCTGCTGACTGTTCATAAACTGGCTCTCTCAAACACACACACAAAATATCACACATGTGCACACCCAAGCACATATTATGCACACATTCACATGTAAACTAGCACACTTACATATACAGACACACACACACACGCACACACACACACGCACAAACACACACACACACGCACGCACACACACACACACACACACACACACACACACACACACACACACACACACACACACACACACACACACACACACACATGCACACACTAACACATTGATACTAATTTAGCCAACACTTTAGACCAAAGCCTCTTACAGTAAGTGCATTCAACAATGAAAATATAACCCCAAAAAGTGTGAGAATCAGTGGAGTACATAAATAAGATCAAATAAGCAAACTACTTGAAGTGCCACAATGTAGAAACTAGATAAAGAGAGGGTGTCTGCTTGTTGTGTTTTTCCAGTCTGTGTTGGAAGACGTCCCGATGTCAGTGGGGAGCACGTCCCACCACGGTGGAGCCAGGGCCGCAAACAATAGAGCTGTCGTTCAGCGGCTGCTCGGGTCCCCCATGTAGGGGAGGGGGACTAGCGCGCCGCTTGGCAGGCATACAGTGCAGCGGACGGGCTGGGGGCGCACGCTACACCCGCAGCCTGGCCGTAGCACGCGCCGGAGCCGTTGGCAGCACTGTAGGCACGTACCAGAGACTCGAATTGGATTTGAGCCGCCACCGATAGCCAGTGCAGGGACGGGACGGGACGGGACGGGACGGGAGGATGGGTCTAGTGTGGAAGATCTTGGGTGGGTTGAGGTCCAGCTGGGCCGCTGATTCCTGGATAAGCTGCGGCGGACGGATGACACATGCAGGAAGGACAAGCCAGAAGGGAGTTGCAGTGGTCCGGGCGCGAGATGGCAAGAGCCTGGAGCGAACGCTTTTTTTGGCCTCCTGGGTGAGGAACGGACGTGTCCATACTGATGTCGTACCGCGTGACAAAAAGGGACCGCAAACAAACAAGACCCCCCGACCACACACAGGGAGCGTCTTCCATCGACACGTTGACTGACGCAGAGCAAGGTTCTGCCGTTGAACCCCACCTCCGCAGCCTTCCTCTCCGGTGGCCTCGAGCCACTGACTTCTAATGATGCATCCAAGACACACCTCCAGTCAACCTTGACCTCACACCCACACAACCACAGACACACACACACACACACACACACACACATGCACGTACGCACACACCCCACACACTGATTTACAGCACGTCGGACACCGCCACTGTTTACACAACCCGGTGCTCCTCAACCCCTCTCTCCTCTTTCTCACGCTTCCATCCCTCAATCCCTCCACTCCTCCTCCGGCCCTGAGAGACTGTTTGTCTTTCTGTCTCTACCGCTTCTCTCCTCTCGCCCTCTCTCCTCTCCCCTTGCTGTTTTTGTTTGATAGACGGCACGTCCGTCTGTCTCTCTGACTTCCTGTATCCTTGTCTGATCTTCCTGTTTGCTCTCTGATGAGGGGAGCAGACTCGTAAGTTGTGTTTGACGGATGCAACGCACTGCTTAGTTTACCGTTTGTAGGTGGTTTGGCCTGACCAGGTCCCACTCTCTCTCTCGCTCTCTCTGTCCTACGCGCATGGCAGGGCTCTCTGTTGTTGCTGGGTATGTGCGTGTTTTTCTTTGTTGGATATAGATGTGGTTAGGGGTCAGTGGGAGACCCTCCATACGGTAGAGGATTACTAGAGGTTAATGGATGGATTAAATATGGCAATATAATGGATATTAATGTGTTTGGGTGTGTTGGTTTGGGTATGAGGTTGCAAATGTTTTGTTTATTCAGTCAGTGAAGGAATAAAAACATGTTAGTAGTTTCGTACTCGCTACTTTCACAAAGCTTACCCATCGCTACAATAACCCACAACTTCTGGGTAAGAAAACATTTTTTATTAATCCCAGATGGTACCTTTGATAGTGACAGCATCAGAACCACAGGACAGTGAAATAAATACAGAGAGACATACAAATGTAGACAAAATATGCAACGATACGATTTTTATAGACAAATATGACATTCCATTGAGCCTGAAATATTAAACACTAAATAGGAATGATAAAATCATTCCTATTTATTCGATGGATTAGTTTGAATAACTCTGAATCAACCCCAGATGATTGGTCCTCTCTGCCAATGCCCCCCGCCCCCGTAGCCCTCTCCCTTCCCCCTTTAGCTTAACAACTAACGTTAGCGACTCTCTGCCAAGCTAGCATCTCGCCAGTGGCTCGTTAGCGGCTGGCTATGCTATGCAAAAAAACAGTAGTCACTAATATATATATTCTATGGCACGGTAGTCCCACTACATCTGGCTGAACACATTTGGGGTTTGAAATATTATTTCATTAGAATGAATTGTCGTCCTTGTTTGTTTATTTTTTTTCATATTTGTATATGTCCCTGCTGTAGGGATGTTAATGTTTATAAATTTACATATCCACCGGTGTGTGTGTGTGTGTGTTTGTTTGTGTGTGTCTCTGTGTGATTATATGGGTTTGCGTGTGTTTGTGTGTGTGTGCCTGTGTGTGGTTATGTGTGTTTGTGTGTGTGGGTGTGTTTTTGTGTGTTTTCAC